>NC_135958.1:28218450-28430950 GCF_053455715.1 Rhinoraja longicauda
AATCTCGTTTTTCTTTGAAATAAGTGGCATTTTTAAATATAAAATAAATCTCAATGAAAATGGCGATTTTCTTAAAAATAAATGGCTTTTTTAAAAAAATAAACCAAATCTCAATGAAAATCGGGTTTTTTCTTTAAAATAAATGGCGTGTTTTTAAAATTATGTTAATCTCAATGAAAATCGGGTTTTTTCTTTAAAATAAATGGCTTTTTTTTAAATAAAAGAAAATGGAGATCATTTTTAAAAATAAAATAAATCTTATCTTTAACGATGTGGCTTTTTATCGTGAAAATTCTCTCTTGGAGATCCTCGTGGCTGTCCCCTCATTCAGCAGGAGTGGCAGCTCGACTGCGACGGCCATTGATTTGAGCGGGAAGAAGACCCGGCGGACAACCAGCGCGTTTTGAGCGGGAAGAGGCGGCGACCAATCAGTGCGGTGCCTGCGCTCCTCCCAAATGGGACCCGGACCAATTGGGCGTCGAGTGGGAGGTCGGAGCCAATCAATCGATCCCACATGCGAAAATCGCGTTTTTTCTTTAAAATAAATGGCTTTTTAAAAAATAAAAAATAAAATCTCAATGAAAATCGCGTTTTTTCGTTAAAATAAATGCCGTTTAAAAAATAAAAAATAAATAAATCTCAATGAAAATCGCGTTTTAAAAATAAATGGCTTTTTTTTGCATTGGACTAGCACCCTCCCCTCCCCCCCACCCCCCTACCCCTCCCTCCCACTCCTCCCCCTCCCCTACTCACCCACTCCATCCCCACTCTACCCCTTAACCCCACCTCCTCCCCTCACCCCCCCTCACCCACTCCACCCCCCTTCAACCCCCCTACCCCCCTCCTCCCCTCACCCACTCACCCACTCCATTCCCTCTCAACCGCCCTTATCCCCCCCTTCCCCCCACTCACCCACTCCATCCCCCCTCAACCCCCCTTATCCCCCCTCCCCCCCACTCACCCACTCCATTACCCCTCAATTCCCCTTATCCCCCCCTCCTACCCTCTCCGCCCCCCCCCCCCCCCCCCCCCACCCCCGGCATTTGCACCATTGCAAAGTTGAAATATCATAAGTCAAAGCATCACACGTTGGGGAGCATTGTATTAGATCACGTGGCCGGAAGCGAGCTGCGGCTCACTACGGGTCACAGCCGTTTGCACCATCGCAAAGTCAAAATATCGTAAGTGGAAATATCGTAAGTCGAAGCATATTTGTTGGTTTAACTCAACCGTCAGAATGTATACATTAGCAACATGGAACTGCAAATGCTGAGTCACAAGAAAAGACACTAAGTGTTGGAGTAATTCAGTGGGTCAGGCAGTATCTCTAGAGAACATGGATAGGTAACATTTCGGGTCAGGAACCTGCTTCAGACGAATGATTAGAATAGACTTATTCCATAGATGTGGCGGTTCAGTGGTGCAGCTGGTAAAGCTGCTGCCTCAAGGCACCAGATACCCAGGTTCAATCCAGACCTCAGGTGCTGTATGTGTGGAGTTTGCACGTTCTCCCCTGTGACCACATGGGTTTCCTCCAGGTTCTCCAGTTTCCTCCCACATCCCCAAGACGTGCTTTGTAAAGAAAATGACCTCTGTAAATTGGCTCTGGTGTGTGCTGAGTGGATGTTGAAATGGGGTAATATGGAACCAGGGTGATCGATGGCCAGCTTGGACTCGGTGGGCCAAAGGGCCTTTTTCCATGTTGTATCTTTAAATCAATCAATTCAGTTAATTAAAAATACCGTAAGTATTAAATTAATTGCTATTTTACTTTCCCTGAAGGACCTTCATGAATTCCACAGTTACTTGTTTAAATCACAGGCTTGTTTAAACTTACGAAGATATTGATTCTCATGCTCATTTTAAACCCTTATTGTTGCACCACATTGCTTGAATACACTCAAATGTATCAAATACAGAACATTATGAAGGGCAAAATGATTACCTTTCGCTGAAATCCTATCTTTAATAAATCACAGCTAAAATAAAATGATTTAAAAGTGCTGCAACATACATATTCATCCATATTAAAATGGAACATTTAGCTGACATTGCCAAGTCAAATTTTAAAAACAAATTCCCTCAAGAGTCAGGTTCAGAATTAAAACACTGGGAAAATGCACAGGGAGACAATTATGAAAATCTTTCACATAAATCTAGAACTCATTTCAGAATATTTATTTATGAAAATGGGCTGGTTTAAACGTAACAGACATTAATAATCAAAAACTGACTGGATTACTGCTGACCTTCAGCGAGGAAAAATTGCCGTCCGTAGTAAAACAACAACCTGCTGGAAAAAACTCAGCAGGTCAGGCAGTATCTATGGAGGGAAATGGACAGTTCCTCTGGACAGGGAGGGACTTGAGGCTGTGTGAGTGAGTCAGGGTGAGAATGGAGTCACAGAGCAGGATAATGGTAGGAATTATGAAGGGGGAGCTGTGAGAGAGGGTCCCGCGGAACTGTTGGAGAGAGGAGGAACATTTCTTCAAAGGGGGCATACCAAGAGACATGGTGGCACGGTGGTGTAGTGGTATAGTTACTGCCTTACAGCGCCAGAGACCCGGGTTCAATCCTGACTACGGGTGCATTCTATACGGTGTATGTACGTTTTTCTCTGTGATGTAGGTTTTCTCCAGGTGCTCTGGTTTCCTCCCACATTCCAAAGACGTTCAAGTTTGTAGGTTAATTGGCTTTGATAAGAATAATAAATAGTCCCTAGTGTATAGGATAGTGCTAGTGTACGGTCAGCTTGGACCTGTTGGGCCGAAGGGCCTGTTTCCACACTGTATCTGTAAACTAAACTAAAAAAAACTTCATAGTGGAGCAGTAAAGTGGGGATATAAAAGATTGCAGATGCTGGAATCAGGAGCAAACAAAAAACCCACTGGAGGAACAAAGTGGATCAGGCATCATCTGTGGAGGCAGAACCCTTCAAAATGTCTTTTAAAAGTTGTTATGTCTGCCTAAAATGTTGCGACCCTTATTTACTGACTCAGTGTGGTCTACTATCTTACACTCTTTTACTGAGTATGAATGTGCCTAACATATTGTAACAGATTGTCACTGAACTGTGCAAAATAAAGAATTTTGCTGTACTTAGGTACACATGCCAATAACCATTGAACCATTGAAGTGGACAGTTGACGTTTTGGATCAAACCCCTTCAGACCATTCCAGATCCACTGAGTTCCCTCAGTAGTTCGATTTTTGCTCCAGATTCCAACATCTGCAAAATCCTTCTGTCCGCATCCTTATCCGGACTGACCTCCATGTAACCTCAAATCCAATAAGTGAGTTGACTTTTGAATGTCCTCCAGAAAAGCCAAACATGCTACTAAAACAATTAAGAATGGACAAAAAATGCGCTTCTTGCTAATGGCATCTTAAGATTTTGCGCCTGCATTCATTATGAAACTCCATATGCTGTCGTTCAGTAAATGACGATATCTGCTTCATTGGCCTGCGTTACCCTCTGCTCATGCTCCAAACTGTACATCATGTTCTTATAGGGGAATTGCATACTGTTCTCAAGAGGGTTATAATAATATAACAATAACATTACAATCACATCCTCTGAAAGTAATTTTTAGAAATCTGAGAGACGTATATGGAAAGGTCATTTGAACGACTTCTTGGTTGTTGCATGAGCCAAGCTTTCTCTTTCAAATCTGACTGGCCAATTGAGAATTTTGCGTTATTTCCCATTATTTATATTGCATCTCCAGAATTTGCAGTTTATAGAATCATAGAGTCACACAGCATGGCCTTTGGCCCAACTTGCCCATGCCAACCAGTCCCAACCACACAAGTCCCACCTGCCCACATTCGGCCTATGTCCCACTAAACCTTTCCTATCCATCTACCTGCCTGAATATCTTTTAAATGTTATTCTATTAACCTCAACTACCTTTTGTGGCAGCTCATTCCATATACCCACCCCCCCCCCCCCCCCCCCCCCCCCCGTTGCTGCGTGAAAAGGTTGTCCCTCAACTTCCTATTAAATCTTTCCTCTCACGCCTTAAACTTATGTCCTCTGGTTCTTGATTCCCCTAATCTGGGTAAAAGATTCTGTCTATTTCCCTCATGATTTTATACACCTCCAAAAGACCACCCCTTATCTTTTCATTTCTTGTTGTATTATTGCAAGAATGACTAGAAATCTATATTGTTGTAGGCCCAAACATACTATTTGTACATAGTACACTGCATCACTCATTTGTGCAATATATTCAAAATGGACAACACACATTTGCTTAGGAAATAGATCACAAAGCATTCATCTCTTGGGCACTAGTTGCACATGAAATAGGCGCCATGGTTTGACACCATTTTCAAAGTCCAGTCCATGCTCCAGGTATTATGAGTGGTGCTCATTCCAGGCAACCCCAGGCTGTTGCGGGTCCAGCCTTTGCCTTGTCTTCCCTTCCTGAGTCTGGTGGTGAGCGCTTTGAAACATCTGTATCTTCTGTCGAATTGGAGCAGGGAGAAAAGAAATGATGGAGTCGTGACAAGTCTTTGATTGTGTTGACTGCATTTCTGAAGCAGTGAAGTGTAGATGGATTCAATGGTGGGAAGTCTGGTCTGTGTGATGGACTGGGCTACATCTACAACTATGCTTCTTTAGGGTATGTCGGAGCTGGTGAACTCTTAGTCCATTTGAACATCTCAGGCAACCATGTACATAGAGATGTCCACTAAAAGTAGCCTGACAATAAAAACAATTGTCAATTCAGCTTTCAAACAAAGTTGATAGTATCTTCATTTGAGAATGCACCCTTGCAATGTTTCTGTAGCTTCAATCGACTCCATACCACTGGTTGTATATAGAATGTGCTGGAAAGATAAGGAGCCTTCTGCACACAGTAATGCTGCTACAAATGCTCCACCCAATCTCCTTTATCAGTGCAACCTGTAGTTCCTTTCTCTCCCATCTGTTTAACCATTTTCCCATGAGAGGCAGCCCAAGTGTAGCAACCATCCCCAGGGGTGGCAAGTTCTGTTCTCTGTGTAAACAAATTTCTCTGTTCTCTGTGTAAACAAATAGACGGTAGATAAGTCTTTTTTTCCCCCCAAAATGGAATTTTACATGCTCTATGCGCAAATCAGTGCCAAAGTATAAAGAATCACAGAGATATACAGCACATGAACAGGCCCTTCGGCTCATCATGTCCATGCTGACCCTGCTGAGAATATAGCTATCGTTGAAATGCAAAATCTAAAAATATGTGTGCTGCATCACTGGTTAATTCATTAAAAGGATATTCACTCTTTTTACTTCACAGGGATATGCAGGCAATGTAGGGACATGGATCACATGCTGACGGCGGACATTAGTTTGTGGGCCGAAGGACTTGTTCCTGTGCTATACTGTGCTATGATCTATGTTCTAATATCTTGACATAACAAACTTGGCCAAGGATAGAGGGCCAACGAATTGCCAATGCTGGAATCTTGAACAAAACACAAAGTGTTGGAGTAACTCAGCAGGTCAGGCAGCATCTGATTCAGTCTGAAGGAGGAACACCACCCGAAAATTGCCTGTCCATTCCCTCCACAGATGCTGCCTGACCCATTGAATTCTTCCAGCACCTTGTGCTTTGCAAAGGGATGAGGCTGTAGTGATATCTTTCACCTTTCTGTTTGGGCCATTCATTGACCCGATGCAATGGTTTTAGCAGAGTCTGATCTTGTTTCTAGTTGACTAAACAGTGGGTTCTTCTAATAAATTAATTTCTTGGTCACACTGTGTGCTGAGTGATATGTTTTATCATTGGTAGGTTTGACCTTTGTTTTATACCCATGTTGTCCAGCTGGCTTTGTGTCAACATTTCACCACCAATGTCAGGATTAGATTTACTTCAGTTAAGATCACCACAAGATAGTTCTGCAATAGACCATTCACTTTACAAAAACTGCCCACAATGTAAAAAGTGGGAACGATATCCTGCTTAAAGCTGAGTGCTTCAATGCCAAATCATAGAAAGTTTACGATCCAGATGGAATCCATTCAACCATCACATTCAGATCAGCCAATAAAGAGTAGTCAAGAAGAAGAAGAAAGACGTCAACAATGTTTTATTGTCATATGTCCCAGTAGGTAAGAACTGCAGATGCTGGTTTACACCGAAGATAGACACAAAATGCTGGAGTAACTCAGTGGGACAGGCAGCATCTCTGGACAAATGGAACGGGTGACCCGACCCGAAACGTCTCCCATTCCTTCAGTCCAGAGATGCTGCCTGTCCCGCTGAGTTACTCCAGCATTTTGTATCTATTGTGATATCATGAGAGGTAGAGTCATAGAGGGGAGATACATTTCCTCCCGGTGGATGCAACAAGGACTACAAACCATCATGGCTGCCAGACAAAGACTACAAAACCCATAGTCAGCAGGGCTGCCTGCCCTGCTGACACTGATTGCTGCTGACACTGATTGCTGCTGACAATGATTGCTGCTGATTGCTGCTAATTGCTGCTGACACTGATTGCTGCCCGGCTGAACCAGTTGAGCTGATTGCCTCAGTGAGAGAGCTAAAAGGGAAGGGAAGCAGTATATTTAAGGAGAGAGACAACAACTGGAGCAGAGAGGGAGAGAAGCAGTGTTTGAGTTACATTTTGTATGAAGGCAGCAAGCTACAGTTTTGATTTAACTATCTGTTTTGGTTTTGTGTACCTGTTTTTTGGAAAAGACTAAATATATGGAATTTAAGTTTGAAAACAAGAACGTTTCTGTCTTCATTTCCGGCACCCACACCTCCCAACCTTCAAGAGAAAAGCTCCCGACCTCTCAAGACATCACATTATCTTCAAGCCAATAAAGACCTCCGGAGACAATCCTCTGCTCAAGTTTTAGTTTTTAGTGATACAGTACAGAATTGTTTTTGTTTTAGTTCTTAACGATACAGCACAGAAACAGGCCCTTCAGCCCAGCAAGTCCATGCTGAGTTGAGATGCTAGTTGAATTTAGTTTAGTTTAATGTCAAGTGTACCAAGGTACAGTGAAACGTTTTTTTGTTACGTGCTATCCAGTTAGTGGAAAGACTACACATGATTACAATCAAGCCATCCACAGTGTACAGATACAGGATAAAGGGAATCATGTTTAGTGCAAGATAAAGTCCCGTAAAGTCTGATTAAAGATAGTCCGAGGGTCTCCAATTTGGTAGATGGTAGGTCAGGACCAGTTTCTCCCAGTTTCTCATCCATTCCCTATACTGTACATAAGAGGCAATTTTATAGAGGCCAACATACAAACCAATCTCCAAGTAGTTTTATTTTTGTCTTGCACTTCACTCCTTCCCCAAGCTCTGCTTTGGAAACTTAAATCCTCAAGGAGTGTTTCTTTGTCATATGCACTGGAACAACAAAATTCTTACTTGCTGAGGGTTTAAAAGCACAAATAAGAAGTTAATTGTTCACGCCACTCTCTCAAACTGGTTCTGGTTCTTGACGAGCACTTCCAGTTACTTGTTAACTGTGATAATAGGTTCATGCTCCACCATTTCTGACTATAGTCAGATAGTCAGATCCCCACCAGCCTCTGGGTGAGATACTTTGACTCTATCCTCCTCTTATCCTTCTGCAACGTACCATGAAGCTATGTACCCTAGTTATTCTCTGTTCTGATTCATTGGTCCTTCCTGTCCAGCCTCATTGGACTTTAGACATTCGACTTTCAAGATACAGCGTGGAAACAGGCCCTTTGGACCAGCGAGTCCGTGCTGACCAGTGATCACCCCGTGCACTAACACTATCCTGCACATTAGGGACAATTTTACCATTTTTACCGAAACCAATTAACCTATTACCAGTCATTATTCTCACCTCAATTATACATGGTAGTAATTTCTGAACTGATAACCTTGTATTATTGCATAGTATTGGTGGATCTAAATTCCTGAGTAGTATGATTGGAGCTATGTGGTAGTACACAGGGTAGTAAAAGATTAAAAATTCAACAGCAAAATGTACGCCCTCATCAATATCTGCCATGTTGTCAATAGTCTGTGCATGTTGTCCAGGAAGCTTTGAAATTAGGATTTTATACATAACCTTTATTCGTGATGCTAAAATTGCTTTTTCGTGTTACCATTGGTAACTCAAATAGTATTGGAATGATATTTGGGAAAACAGTTTACATCAGAACATGAAGTGTTGTAATAGTACACAAAAAAAAAATTGGTCTACCCAAGTGTTTAGTAAATTAAATATAGAACAAAAGCATCAATTTCCAATGGGAAAATGAACATTATGAATGTGAATAACTAGCAGATTTTTTAAAGCATGAATAAAAAGATTAACATGGGCTGTCCCAGATACCACCATAAAAATTCCACAGATAGCATCTGTGGGGTAAAAAACAATAAACTGCAGACCAAATGTGTAGGATGGAACTGCAGAAGCTGCTTCACACTGAAGGTAGACACAAAATGTTGGAGTAACTCAGCGGATCAGGCAGCATCTCTGGAGAAAAGGAATAGGTGACGTTTTGGGTCGAAACCCTTCTTCAGACTCAAAAACTGCAGATGCTGGTTTACAAAAAAAGCCAACACTGAGTCCATGCCAAGCAGCAACAACTATTTACATTGACTCTACATTAACGCCATCTATTTTCTCCCTTCATTCTCATCAACTCACTCCAGATTCTCCCACTCACCTACACTAGAGACAATTCAACCCATCAGTCTCAGAGAAAATGTGCAAACTCCACACAGATTGATAAATCATCCCAGCCTGTTGCAGTAAGTGTGGCCAGGAGAGAACCAGTTGACCAGACTCCTCTGTGTTCCGGGAGAGAAGGAATGGGTGACGTTTAGGGTCGAGACCCTTCTTCTGAAGGTCTGAAGAAGGGTCTCGACCCGAAACGTCACCCATTCCTTCTCTCCCGAGATGCTGCCTGACCTGCTGAGTTACTCCAGCATTTTGTGAATAAATCGATTTGTACCAGCATCTGCAGTTATTTTCTTATCCTCTGTGTTCCATTGGCTTTTATGGATGAGTTTTTATTTCTTTAATATGATTTGGGAATGATCCAAAGTATAGTGTGATGACGAGGAAAATTTACAATAGATTCATGCTCCATGGTGTTTTGTGACCCAGTTTGCTCTTCAAATGGTTTTTAATTCCCTGAGAGATGGGAAAAGTTCCTTTCCTAAATTGCACAATGTGGAATACAGAGAGCAAAACCAAGTAGTACTGACTTTGCGAGGGTGGAGAGAGTAAAGCTGGCAGGATTTTTGGAAGGAAATATCTGTGTAAAACTAGATTGCAGGCGAGCAGGGATATTTTACTTCATAATTTCCAGCATCTGCAGTATTTGTATTCTCTAATTTCAGCAGACCATCAGACCCTGGGCCCGGTAACTGGATTGCATTCTGTCCTCTTTTTGCATGACTTCTTTCAAATTATTCTTTTAGATGATGTTGGAATTGCTGGCAAGACCAAAATTCATTGCCCGTCTCCAACAGCCGTCGAGGAAGTGATGGGGAGGAAGCCAGATGAGCCAAGCTTTTCCTAAAACAACTCACTGATCAAGAGGAAACACACTTGTTCATTTGTTTTCTTCCTCCTTATCTGAATCTTTTCTCTGTGATTCTAACACATTCTAGCATCGAACTATATCGCAGAGAAGGACGGCACAGTAGTGCAGCAGTCGAGTTGCTGCCTTGCAGTGCCAGAGACTCAGGTTTGATCCTGACTATGGATGCTGTCTGCACGGAGTATGTACGTTCTCCCTCTGACCGTGTGGGTTTTCTCCGGGTGATCCGGTTTCCTCCCACACCCCAAATATGTGCAGGTTTGCAGGTTAATTGGCTTCTATAAATATTGTAAATTGTTCCTATTGTGTTGGATAATACTCGCGTACAGAGGTGATTGCTGGTCAATGAGGACTTGGTGGACCAAACAGCCTGTTTCCACACTGTATCTCCAAAGTCTAAAGTCTACTATGCACTCTGGTGTATTTCGTCTCAGCACCACCTGCTGTCTGTGTGTACAGTTTGATCGTACAAATCTGTAGTATAATTTGACTAGTTAGCACTCAAACAAGGTCTTTCACTGGACCTCAGTACACGTGACAATAATAAATCAATGCCTCTACCAAGAGCAACCATCACCCAAGCTAAGAACAACAAACACTTCACATAGCACAGGCTGGAGTTCAATCCTGGGAACATCCTTGTTTGTACAGCTGAGAGAGGCACTGAGAAATATATATTTCTATTAATAATCGTCATACAGACGTTGCCAGGCAAAAGAAGCTGGGATTTTTAATAAAGTGTATCCGTCTTAACTTAAGTCTATTAAATTTGTTTTCAAACATTTTGTGCAATGAGGCCTTTGAATCAGAATGGCATTGATTATATCTTGCAAATACCACAACGTGCCAAAGGCACTTGTTTTAAGTATCCCCAGAGGTCAATTAACGCACAGGCCCATGGGGACAGTCTTGCCAAAGCCCTCCGCCACAGGCCTCTGCACTTTTCCACAGTTTGCAGGCCTTGCTGGGGTGAAGGAGAGAAAAAGTTCGACCAGAAAGATAGACACAAAATTCTGGAGTAACTCAGCGGGACAGGCAGCATCTCTGGAGAGAAGGAATGGGTTGTAGCGACCATAGAAAGTGGTCCTAGTTGTCGAACCCTCAGATTGGCCAGCAAGGTCACGTGTGGGTGCGACCGTAGGGATTGGTCCAGAGAGCGACACCGCTGATTGGACAGCGTGGTCATGTGCGCTTTTGGCGCCCAAAAAGAGTCAGTTGGGAGACGTTTTCGAAGAGAACAGTTAGTTTTAATGGTTGTCTGTAATCTTGTTAAGAAAACTTTGTAATCGAATATTGCTGTCGCAATAAACTTCTTCAACAAAGAACAAGTTTCCAGACTCACCATATTGGTGACCCCGACGTGATCCAGCCGATCACTTACCATGAGTGAATCAAACGCCTCGTTGTTGGTTCCTACGCCCAGCACACCGGAGCTAAGCGCGGTCAGCGTTCACCTTCCGTCGTTTTGGATACATCAACCACAATCTTGGTTTGTCCATACCGAAGCCCAGTTTCACTTAAGAAACATCTCAGCAGACGCAACAAGGTATTACTACCTCGTCAGCGCTCAACCACCGGAGACGACCGCACGGGTGATGCGGTTCATCATCAATCCTCCGGCAGAAAACAAGTACGAGGCCATGAAGGCACTGTTGTTACGGACCTTCGGGTTCAGCAGGCAGGACCGAGCTAAGAGTCTTATGCACCTACCGGATCTCGGAGATCGGCTGCCGTCCGTTCTCATGGCTGAAATGTTAACGCTAGCAGGTGAACATACGGATTGCCTCATGTTCGAGCAGGCATTCCGAGAGAAGCTTCCCGAAGATGTCAAACTTATGCTCACGGATTGTTCTTTTAAGGACCCCGTGGCATATGCAGAAAAAGCTGATGCGCTCATGGCATCCAAATCGAAAGAAAGAGGTTCGATCAACAAGGTCTCGACATCAGCGGCCGCGCCACAGCGACATCAAGATGGCGCCGCGTCTCCCGCCATTTCTCCAAAAGCCCGCCAAAAGGATCCGCACAAGCGCGGCTGGTGCTATTACCATCTACGATGAGGTGGAGAATCCCGCAATTGCCGCTCACCTTGTACCTTCTCGGGAAATGCCTCGGCCGATCGTACATAGAGGCAGTTGCGATTGGCCAGAACCGACGCCTCTACGTCCGAGACCGATTCACGGACACAGAATTTTTGGTGGACACGGGAGCCATTGTCAGTATCGTACCGCCGACCGACCTTGAGACCAGATCGGGTAAGACAGGCCCTACCCTCATCGCGGTTAACGGCAGCCCCATCCGCACGTATGGTACGCGGAAAATGTCCCTGGTTTCATTATAGCGGACGTCAGCCAGGCGATCCTAGGTGCAGATTTCCTCTGGGCCTTTTCACTAGTCCCCGACGTCCGCGGAAACGACCTCCGACCCTCCGCCAGCAACGATGAGCCCGCCGCTCCGACAACCGCCACCCCGCCCAGCCCAACTGTCCAGGCCGTCGTCGCGGCCCCCGACTCGTATGCTGAGGTCCTGGTGGAGTTTCCAGAGCTGCTCATCCAGCGTTTCGACGCCCCTTCGGCCAAGCACGGCGTGATCCACCACATCCGCACTGAGGGCCCCCCCGTTTTCGCTCGGGCCCGGAGGCTACCGCCCGACAAGCTGGTGGTGGTGCGGGCGGAATTTAGGAAGATGGAGGAAATGGGCATTGTCCGTCAGTCCGACAGACCGTGGGCCTCGCCGTTGCATAAGGTCTCCAAAGCATCTGGGGGGTGGAGACCATGTGGCGATTATTGGCGTCTCAACGCTGTCACCACGGCCGACCGCCACCCCATACCGCACCTGCAGGACTTCTCGTCTGGGCTGGAAGGTGCGGTGGTGTTCTCCAAGATCGATTTGGTGAGGGGATACCACCAGATTCCTGTGCGGCCGCAGGACATACCAAAAACTGCCACGATCACTCCGTTCGGGTTGTTCGAATGGTTGCGCATGCCTTTCGGTTTAAAGAAGGCGGCACAGGCTTTCCAGCGACTGATGGACCGTGTGGGCCGGGATTTGCCTTTTGTGTTTATTTATTTAGATGATATCCTGGTCGCCAGCCCCTCAGTGCAGGAACACCGGGCCCACTTGCGGGCCGTATTCGAGCGGCTCCAGGCACACGGGCTCGTCATCCAACCCTCCAAGTGTCAATTCGGCCTCCCTTCTCTCGATTTCTTAGGGCACAGAATCACCCCTGCCGGCGCCACCCCTTTGCCCGAGAAGGTGGAGGCTATCCGGGCATTTCCGCGGCCCACCACAGTGAAAGGTCTGCAAGAGTTCGTAGGCATGGTTAACTTCTACCATAGGTTCGTCCCGGCAACAGCGCGGGTCATGCGCCCGCTTTTCCAGTGCCTTGCGGGTAAACCTGTAGAGTTGATATGGTCCCCGGCCGCGGAGTCGGCCTTTGCAGCAGCTAAGGCGGCTTTGGCAGACGCCACCATGTTGGTCCACCCGAGCGCCTCCGCCCCCACGGCCCTGACGGTTGATGCCTCTGACGTGGCGGTGGGTGGGGTTTTGGAACAGCAGGTGGGTGGCTTTTGGCAGCTCTTGGCATTTTTCAGCCGGCAACTGAGTTCGGCTGAGCTGAAATATAGCGCCTTTGACCGCAAGCTTCTGGCCCTCTATTTAGTTGTTCGTCACTTCAGGTATTTCCTTGAAGGCCGCCCGTTTGTGGCCTTTACGGACCATAAACCTTTAACTTTTGCTTTTTCCAAATCGTCCGACCCATGGTCGGCCCGCCAGCAGCGGCACCTGACTGCCATCTCCGAGTTTACCACCGATGTCCGTCATGTCGCTGGTAAGCTTAATGCCGTTGCTGACGCCCTGTCTCGGCCTGCATTTTCTCCCATTTCTGCAGTGGACTGCGAGGTGGATCCCTAGGAGCTTGCGGAGGCACTGCTTCTGGCAGATACCGCCTCGGCGTACCAGTCCACCACTTCGGGGTTGAAGTTGGCTCAGGTGGCCTGCGGGCCGGAAGGCACAAAAGTCTGGTGTGATGTTTCCCTTCCCCGTCCCAGGCCGGTAGTGCCGCCCTCCCTTCAGCGCCGGGTGTTCGATGCCATTCACGGGCTGGTGCACCCGTCCATCCACTCCACCTCTGCCTTAGTAGCCGCTCGGTTTGTGTGGCATGGCCTGCATAAACAGGTAGCTGTTTGGGCCCGTTCCTGCGTTCCCTGCCAGACCGCTAAAGTCCAACGCCATGTCCAGCCCCCGGTACAGGAGTTTGAGGTCTCAGCGGTCCGTTTTTTCCATATTCACGTGAATTTAGTAGGACCCTTGCCTTCCTCCCGGGGCTACACCCATCTGCTCACGGTGGTGGATCGGTTCACCCGGTGGCCAGAGGCTTTCCCATTGTCAGATACCTCTGCTGCCTCTTGTGCCAGGACCTTGGTCCTCCATTGGGTGGCACTTTTCGGGGTTCCGGCTGTTATTACCACCGACAGGGGGCCACAGTTCACTTCGACCCTCTGGGCCACGCTAGCAGAGCTGTACAGTTCCCGGTTGCAACACACCATCGCGTACCACCCCCAGGCTAATGGGCTTGTGGAGAGGTTCCACCGACAACTCAAGGCGGCCCTCAGTGCGAGGCTGGAAGGCCCGGACTGGGTAGACCAACTTCCCTGGGTCCTTCTGGGCATCCGGACCGCTCCTAAGCAGGATCTCGGTGCTTCGTCCGCGGAGCTAGTATATGGCTCGCCACTTCGAGTACCCGGGGATTTGCTTCCGGACTCCTCCGGCCAGCTGCCTCCAGTTCAGTCAGTCTTAGCATCTCTCCGGGCACGCATGGGTTCCCTGGCCCCGGTTCCGACTTCACGTCATGGGTGTCCCATGGTACACGAACCGCCTGTCCTGAAGGACTGCGAGTTTGTATTTCTGCGTAAAGATGCCCATCGTTCCCCATTGCAGAGGGTCTATGAAGGGCCGTTCCGGGTTTTGCGTAACGGGACGGTCACCTTCACCTTAGACATGGGCGGCAGGAGTGAGCTCGTCTCGGTGTCCAGGCTTAAACCTTCGCACTTGGATCCGGACCGCCCGGTCCTGGTCGGCCAACCACCTCGGCGAGGTCGGCCTCCTGCAGTTCCGCTCAGTCCCGGACCCCCCGCTCCGGTAGTTCCACCAGGTCCGGAATCCCCTGCTCCTGTCGTTCTGGTCGCGAAATCCGGCTCCCTGCTAGGTTCCGTACCTTGGGTTCTAGGGGGGGGGTCATGTAGCGACCATAGAAAGTGGTCCTAGTTGTCGAACCCTCAGATTGGCCAGCAAGGTCACGTGTGGGTGCGACCGTAGGGATTGGTCCAGAGAGCGACACCGCTGATTGGACAGCGTGGTCATGTGCGCTTTTGGCGCCCAAAAAGAGTTAGTTGGGAGACGTTTTCGAAGAGAACAGTTAGTTTTAATGGTTGTCTGTAATCTTGTTAAGAAAACTTTGTAATCGAATATTGCTGCCGCAATAAACTTCTTCAACAAAGAACAAGTTTCCAGACTCGCCATAGGGTGACGTTTTGGGTTGAGACCCCTCTTTCAGTCTGAGGATTGAGTCCGAAGAAGGGATACGGCCCAAAACTTCACCCATTCCTTCCCTCCAGAGATGCTGCCTGTCCCGCTGAGTTGCTCCAGAATTTTGTGTCTATCTTCGATGTAAACCAGCATCTGCAGTTCCTTCCTACACAGTTCTACCAGAGGAGCTTCAAAGGCTGGTGGAGGCTTCCTACCTGTCAGGCAGGAGCAGCAGCTCAAGGTGAGTAACAACAGCAGCACAGTGGCACAGCGGGTAGAGCTGCTGCCTCACAGCACTAGAGACCAGGGTTCAATTCTGACCTCAGGTGCTGTCTGGGAGTGGAGTTTGCACGTTCCCCCTGGGACTGCTCGATTTCCTTTGGGTGCTCCGGTTTTCTCCCAGCATCCCAAAGACGTGCAAGTCTGTAGGTTAATTGGCCTCCACAAATTGACCCTAGCTTGTAGGGAGTGGATGCAAAAGTGGGTTAACATAGAACTAGTGTGAATGGATGATCTACCATTGGCGTGGACTAGGTGGACCTGGAAAATCTATAGTCAGTCGGTCGGTCGGTCAATCAAATATTCTATGTTGAAATTGTACAGTTATTCCCTGGTCTTTATTGGCAACCAGATGCCTGAAGGATCTTGAACAGAAGACAAACACAAAAAGCTGGAGTAACTCAACGGGTCAGACAGCCTCTCTGGAGAAAAGGAATGGGTAACCTTTCGGGTCGATACCCTTCTTCAGACTGAGAGAGATGGAAACAAGAGATGTAGACGGTGATATAGAGAGATATAGAACAAATGAATGAAAGATATGCAAAATAGTAACGATGATAAAGGGAACCGGCCGTTAGCTGTGGGCTAGGTGAGAACAAGTTACAGACAATGAAACTCACCCGGACAACAGTGAAACTAGCATAATATCTAGTGGGGGAGGGACACAGAGAGAGGGGATGCAAGAGTTACGTACTTGAAGTTAGAGAAATCATATTCATACCTTTGGGGTGTAAACTGCCCAAGAGAAATATGAGGTGCTGTTCCTTCAATTTACGTTTGGCCTCACTCTGACAATGGAGGAAGCCATTGAACTGTTGCATGTTATCCATGTTGCTCCACTCCCCACATATCCACACATCTGTCTAAAGCCTCATAAGCACCACCGTCCCTGGCAGCGCGTTCCAGGCACCCACCACACTCTGTAAAAAAACGTACCCTGCACATCGGTTGTAAACTTTTCCCCCCTCACCTTTAATCTATGCCCTCTAGTCTTTGACATTTCCATGCAGTGGGTAAGGTTCTGCCTATATTTGATTGCATACTGATGTGTTGGTAGCATTAACACATGGGCGCGATGAATGATATCCGTAATACATCGTTTTCACATCTTTGATCTTTAAGGAATGACTTGAGAATGCATAACCTTAACAGCAGGAATCACCAATATTATTCCGAGCCTCAATCGTGAGGTGAACAGAATGGTCTGTATTTTCTTGTGGTGTCTTATCATGGTAGAGGTTACAATGTAAAATGTGTGCTTAAAAAAAGTCATGCATCAGAGTCTTTTTCCTGAGGCATTTGTTTCATTCAGTTCTGTTTGGCAAAACTAACGAGTTAATTTCACCACCGCACGATGTGCTTTATTATTGATGCATTGCGTGGAGGAGTAACAGATCTATTTAGTTCATGCTTTTAGACACATCAGGTTTTATTCATGCCGTGTTTTTGTGTTCCAATTTTCTGTTAGCCTCGGGTACCAATGAATCCGATTCTGCCCCTTGCAGTTCCATTGCAGCATGGAGTTTTACTTGTGTGGGAAGTAACTGCGGATGCTGGTTAATACCAAAGATAGACACAACGTGCTGGAATAACAGGCAGCACCACCGGAGAAAAAGGAGGGGTGGCATTTTGGGTCGGAACCCTTCTTCAGACCCAATTTCTTCAAGCTGTTTGTAGAACTTGAGACAACTCATCACTATGCAGCTGCTTGCAAGATTCAACATTATTTGGATCTATCAGAAGCCATGGGAAAGCTAGTTAAGTTCATAAGTTCATAAGTTTTAGAGCAGAATTAGGCCATTCGGCCCATCAAGTCTACTCCGCCATTCAATCATGGCTGATCTATCTTTCCCTCTCAACACCACTTTCCTGCCTTCTCCCCATAACCCCTGACACCTGTACTAATCAGGAATCTAGCAATCTCCACCTTAAAAATATCCATTGACTTGGCCTCCGCAGCCGTCTGTGGCAATGAATTCCACAGATTCACCACCCTCTGACTAAAGAAATTCCTCCTCATCTCCTTCCTTTCTAAAGGTACGTCCTTTTATTCTGAGGGTATGGCCTCCGTTCCTAGACTCTCCCACTAGTGGAAACATCCTCGCCGCGTCCACTCTATCCAAGCCTTTCGCTGTTCGGTAAGTTTTAATGAGGTCCCCCCTCACCCTTCTAAACTCCAGCGAGTAGTGCCGAATCATTTGTTAGTTCGACATATTAAGTTAATACAAACTTTAGACTTTAGAGATACGATGTGGAAACAGGTCCTTCAGCCCACCGAGTCCGCACCAACCAGCGATCCCTCCTGTACACCAGCTCTATGCTACACACTAGAGATCATTCACAATTTACAGAAGCCAATAAGCCTACAAACCTAGAAACAAAGAATTGCAGATACTGGTTTATACCAGACAGATACAACGTGCTGGAGTGACACAGCGGGTCAAGCAGCATCTGTACGTCTTTGGAGTGTGGGATGAAACTGGAGCATCTGGATTAAATCTACGCGGTCACAGGCAGAATGTACATGCACTGCACAGATCGCACCCGTAGGCAAGATCAAAACTGGGTCTTTGATGCTGTAAAGCAGCAACTCCGCTGCTATGCTGTCCACCAATGTTCCTTCATCTCTGCAAAGACTCAAGCTGCTCACTGAACAGACCACTGTGCATTTTACCTTCGCCTTGCCTTCACATAAGCTTCACCCAAAACTTGAATTGTTCTGAAGATAGACACAAAATGCTGGAGTAACTCAGCGGTTCAAGCAGGATGTCTGGAGAAAAAGAATAGGTGATGTTTCGGGTCGAGACCATTCATCAAACTGAGAGTCAGGGAGGGGGGAGAACATGCTTGATCCGCTAAATTACTCGGGTATTTTGTGTCTATCTTGAATTGTTCTGCTTTGCATTGAATTATTGCTGTGTGCTTGAGATGGCCGTCTTGTAGGATCATAAATCAGACCCCACCTGCCTCTGTGGTTTAAAACTCCAACTGATGAGCAGGAAATTCTCTCAGAATCCTTGCCAACTCTCCTCCCTCATTATTGAACTGAATATCTGGTGACATTTATTCCTTTTACCATACACGTCTATCCAACATGCTTCAGGGGGAATCCATGAGTTGTAAAATACTTCAGCATAAAAAAAAGTGCATGTTGGAGGGAATTTTATGCTATTTTGTGCGATACCTGTACCCTGTGTCTGGGTTTACTAAGATAGACACAGACACAAATTGAAACAGTTCGTAGATCAGTGGTGAGTCTATCGAACAAGTTGGTTTATTGAAGGCTTTAATTGTATGCTCTGGGAAACACTCTGAGAGAACCCAAAGTCATCCCAGTGAGCAGTTAAGGCCTTCAATAAACCAACTTGTTCGATAGACTCACCACTGATCAACCAGCTGTTTTATTGTGTGCCTGTGTCTATCCGAGTAAAGCCAGATACAGGCTATATGGGTATAGCATTAAATAGCGCAACATTTCCTCATACAATTGTCATAGTCGGCAGGATACTAACAGGATGATCGTCAACAATGTGGCTCCTAATCGGGTGAGTATGGTTAATTTTACCACCAATAGTTACAGGAGTAGATTGTGTATTGTTGTCGGGCGGCCGTACGTTGTAATATCAAAAGAACAAAGTGGAGGAAAAGAGATAAAAAAGGAAAAATGTAGTGACTTTACTGGACCCTTATTCACGAGGATGTTGCAGGACTCTCGTCGGAGAAAGGAGAACTTCTTCAACGTAGTCATAACTTGAGGAGATTTTGCAGTGGAGCAACAAAATGTGTAGGAAGGAACTGCAGATGCTGGTTTAAACCGAAGATGGACACAAAATGCTGGAGTAACTTAGTGGGATAGGCAGCATCTCTGGAGAAAGGGAATGGGTGACCAGAGATGCTGCCTGTCCCGCTGAGTTACTCCAGCATTTTGTGTCTTTCTTCGGTTTAAACCAGCATCTGCAGTTCCTTCCTACACATGCAAATAAGCTCTGAACTACATAGACTTGAGGACATTGGTTTTGTCTTTTTGCACTATCGTTTAATTTATGTGTGTGCATGTACATAATGTGCATGTGTATATGTACATAAATCACACAATAATCGTGCAAAAAGACAAAATATATATATATATATATGTGTGTGTGGGTGTATATATACATATATATATTTATAATGAACTTTTTTCTGTTTATTATACTGATAACAGTGTAATATGTTCACATATTCTGTTGTGCTGCTGTAAGTAAGAATTTCATTGTTCTGTCTGGGACATATAACATTAAAACACTATTGACACTTGGTGCACTAACATGCTGAGAACTATATTTTGCAGTCTGTAGCTTCCCCTTTGCTCTAAAATGCTGAAGCAACATCTTCAACTCCCACCTGTTGACAAAGTGTTAAAGGCAGGCAGAATAAAAACCAGGTTCAAATTCACGACTGCAGACGCCAGCAAAAAGCATTCTAAAATAAGAAAGGAATCTTAAGATTATGGCAACACATTCTTGTATCCTTGTTTGTACAGCAAAAAAAAACCAGGTGGGGCGAAAACAGTGTCGAGTTCACTCATGGGCTTCAGGAGTATACAGCAATGTGGATATTGTCCTGGGCTGTGTCTTATGCAGAAGTCAAGCCAAGTATTGGGAAATGGGTGGAATGGAGAACGCAGCCAAATGAAACAAGGATTGGAAAGTGGCCATCTTTAATATTGCATCCGTAGCCCAAACGAATTTAGAGTTCTACAGCACGGAAACAGGCCCTTCGTCCCGACCTGTCCAGGCTGGCCAAGATGTCCATCCAAGCTAGTCCCATTTGCTTGTATTTGGCCCATATTCCTCTAAATCTTTCCTGTGCACATGCCTGTCTAAATATCTTTATAAATGCTGTAATTCAACTCAGCTTTGCAGCTTACTCTGGTAGCTTGTTCCATATGAAAATGTTTGTCCCTCAGGTCCCTCTTTCCCCTCTCGCCTCAACCTATGCCTTCTAATTTTACACTCCACCACTCTGGGTAAAAGACTGTGACCTCATCCAAGCCCCTTGTGATATTATATACATCCATCAGGTCACCCCTCAGCGACCTAATTTTCAGGGAGACAAGTCCCAGACTATCCAGTGTTTCATAGAACATACAACAGTACAATACAAGGACAGACTATTTGGCCCACATCGTCTATGCTGAACTTGATGCAAAGACCATCACTCATTCATAGGTTCATAAGTCATCGGAGCAGAATTAGGCCATTCAATCATGACTGATCTATCTTTCCCTCTCAACCCCATTCTCCTGCCATCTGCCCATAACCCCTGATACCCATAACCCATATCCCTCCATAACCCATATCCCTCCATTCCCTGCATATCCGTATGCCTATTCAATGGTCTTTTAAATGCCACTAACATATCTGCTTCAACCAACCCCGGCAGTACTCTCCAGGCACTCACCACCCTCTGTGAAGTTGCCCTGCACTTCACCTCTAAACTTTGCCCCTCTCACTTTAGAGCTGGGCCCACTAGTATTGTCCTTATAACTCAAGCCCACTAATCCTGGTCTCCAGAACAAAGGGCAGCAGAAGACAAGTGCAATTGGTACACCGGAGCAGGGAGTTAAACTCCTGGCCTAGAATGGCTCTTGTACAATTAAGGTCATAATGTAGAAGAATGAGAGCTACACCTGAATCACGTCACCTAACATTACAGCTAACATAAAAAATCAATAATATTCTTTTTTCCCCCCTATTCTTCAGCAATTCTTTGGGTTTGAGGATGACTTACTCCATTTAGAACATATACCAGTACCACACAGATCCTTCAGCCCACAATGTCTTTGCCAAACATGACGCCAAGACTCTTATCTGCCTGCACAGGGTCCATATCACCGGTTTCCTGCATCTCCATGTGCTGATCTATGATAAAAAGGAACTACAGATGCTGGTTTATACCAAAGATTGACACAAAATGCTGGAGTAACATAGTAGGTCAAGCAGCATCTCTTGAGAACATGGATACGTGACCTTTCTGAAGAATGGTCCCGACCCAAAACATCACCTATCCATTTTTTTCGGACATGCTGCCTGGCCTGCTGAGTTACTGCAGCATTTTGTGGCCATCTTTGTCTATCTACAATTCTCTTAAATGCCACTAATGTATCTGCCTCCACCACCAGCCCCCACAGCATGTTTTGTAGGTTCTCCAATGAGGCCAAGATGGGAACATCATCAGGTTCTTCCACGGTTGGAGGAGCGCACTTCATGATCCCAGATGGACCTCAATCCTGGTAAGGAGAGTGGTTACCCAGATAGTGGGGACACACTCAAGAGAGAGAAACACTATCCACAATCTTCAAGCACCATTTCAACTGCAATTCATATGAGGGTTAAATTATAAGAAACATGGAATAGTACACACAGGACCCACAAACATCCGTAAAATTAACCTTATGGTGGGATTTGAACCCTGGTCTTCACAAAGGCTGGAGCCAGCTTCTTAGACTACCTGACCACACTGCCACTGGGCCACATTACAGGAAGGATGTGTTGACTTGATTTGTATTTCCTTAAGCAAAGAAAATTAAAGGGGCTATCTTAATGAGGCATTAAGTAAAATATTTGATAGTGTAGATGACTTATCTGATCGTGTAGAGCCTGCAGAGTGTGTGACAGTGAATTCTATGGGATTAATTCACAGTCCATCAAGTTTAGACGCATACCCTGAAGGTAGAAAGGATAACTAATTTTACTGATGAGTGTTCAGAACAAGATCCTGAATAATTAAAACTAGGCTTAAGGACTTAATTCTCACTGCTTTGCAGGACATTTTTTTCCTTGTAAATGATTTTGAGATGGTGAAAATTTCGCACCCAAGATTGATAAAACTATTTAACAACGGCAATAGTGTGAATGAAACGTAAACCAGCAGTTCCTTGTGATAAAAATGAACTCCAGATGCTGGTTTCCACCACAGATAGACACAAAATACTGGAGTGACTCAGCGGGTCAGGTAGCATCCCCAGAGAACATGGATAGGCGATAGTTTCAGGTCAGGACCCCCCTGCAGTTCCTTGTTTCTGCATTTAAATTAAATATTTATATTTCTGGAGAAATTAGATGTTAATAGTAAAATGCCATTATTATTGGTAGAGATATCCAAAAATTATCACCCTGTTAGAATCATCTAACAATTGAACAAAAGTGATGTGATGTTGAGCAGTTTCCAATCCAGGAATTAGACGCAGGACATTTCTCCTGTAATAAACTCAATGTCCAGCAGGTGTCAGGGTTGGACTACTGTGAGTGGAGCTCTGCTTTACTAGGTATTCCTGACTTAAAACACGTGATCTTAATATTTCGAAGATAGACACAAAATGTTGGAGTAACTCAGCAGGTCAGGCAGCATCATTGGAGAAAAGGAATAGGTGACGTTTCGGGTCGAGCGCTTTCTTCAGACTGAGTGTTGGGAGAGGGAAACTAAAGGTATGAAAAGGTATAGAACAAATCAGAGCCAGCACCGATGACTCTGGTCAGGAATGGTGGAGCCCACATTGGTCCATTGTTGGCTGTGGAAGATGTGATACGAAGGGATATGAACAGCGAAACTAGCAGAATGTTATGGTGAAGTCGGGACAGAGAGAGAGGGAATGCAAGGGTTACTCAAAGTTAGATAAATTAATATTCTGAAGGGTCTCAACGCGCAATGACATCCATTCCTTCTCTCCAGAGATGCTGCTTGTCCCGCTGAGTTACTCCAGCTTTTTGTGTCTATCTTAATATTCATACAGCTAGTTTAATATGCTGTTCCTCCAATTTGCGTGTGGCCTCACTCTAACAGTGGAGGAGGCACAGGACAGCAAGGTCAGTATGAGAGTGGGTAGGGGAGTTAAAATGTTTGGCAACTGGAAAAGTTGCTATGGCGGATTGAGTTTAAGTGTTCAGCGAAATGGTGGTCCAGTCCGCGCTTGTTCTCACACTCCTATTTCACTGAGTAGCAAGTTCACAGAGTTTAATAATCTTTAGCTCTCAAGACATGTATCACTTTAATTTTGAAAGATTAACAAAAGATAACCCGATGAATTTGGGTATAAATAATGAAAATTGCAATCATATTATGAGCTAACAAACAAGAACTGTATATTGCAGCAGCTTCTGTGAATCACCACAATGTCCCAGTGCGTTTTGACAACAGTCCAACATGTTTGGGTGAGATGAAAGTCACTCGGAAGTCTCATTTAGTCGCCTTTGCATCTTAGCAGCGTGTTCTCTGCTTTTGGCTCTTTTGGATTTCTGCTGAAGGTTGAAAGAAAACAAGAGATTTTAGTGACAGTGAAGTATAATCAGTAAAGTGTGCGATGATTCAGCTTGTCACCAAATACACTATCGAACATCCACAAGCGTACGGTGGAGAGCATATTGACTGATTGCATCGTGGCCTGCTTCAGTAACTCGAACGCCCAGGAACGAAGGAGCTGCAGAAAGTGGTGGACATTGCTTGGGCCATCACTGGTACTGACATCCCCATCATCAAATAAGTCTCCAGGAAGCAGTGGAGATTGCTCAAGAAGGCAGCTACTCTCATCAAAGACTGACACCACCCTGACTACGCTATCATCTCCCTGCTACCATCGGGAAGGTGGTACAGGAGGCTGAGAACTATTATTTCCAGGTTCAAGAACAGCTTTTCCCATTAATCATCAGGTTCTTGTCCCACCCTCCATACCCTCTCTCAGCAACACCCTCTCTCAGCAATAAAAGGCTTGGTCGAGGATTGCACTACGTACTTCGATATGTACTATTATGATCTGTTTCCCTAGTACAACTGATTTTTAATTTTATCATATTGGCAGCACATCCATTCTATCCAACCTCCAACAACATTCTATCCATTTTTCAGCTCCCTGGAGTCCCAATGGCAGAGAAGTCATCACAAACTGCCGGCTTTATCAACCCCACCCTGGTATCAGGTAGTAAAAGAGATGAACCCCAAATTGTTTGGTGGGATGCTACCACACAACAATAGGCCCGTGTGGCCATTATTATACAGATCTACCACCGATTTTCTGGCAACTGATGTTCCGGCACCTCCTGTAATCCAGACAAAATCACGAGCACGCACTCGAAGGCTTCCCTGGAAGTCCCCCCGGAAATGTGGCAAGTCGGCCAGGTAAGGCAGCCGATCTCGACCTCATTGGGACTTCCGTGCCGATTGGTGGGTCGAATTTGCCCCCTGCGGACGGGTCTCTGAAACTCCGGCCCAGCAGATCCATTCCCATGGACGACTTCCGAGGCCGACTTTGCAGGCCGGTGTCTCGGTCCCTCGGCGGCCGAGGGGGACCGTTCTGGTGATGTTGGAACGCGCTCAGAGGCCATGACCTTTGCTGGTCCGGCAAAATGGATAATCCAGAAAGGCCCCGGAACCAAGGGAGCCGTAAAACCGGTTGTGGACCTGTATATAACATGGTAGGTGTGGCTTATAGGGGTTTGCAATCTTCAATTAGACCACATGGCATCAACAAGTTCAAGACTAAAAACTACTATTGTTTTAATCAGGAGTGTGGAAGAGATAAAACAAGGAGGGTAAATAGAAGGAAGGAAAGAAAATATATATATTTTTTAAATGTATTCTACCAATAACGTGCAAATTCATAGGGTGATAGTCATACAGCCTGGAAACAGGCCCTTTGGGTCACCCCTCGGGTTCCTATCAAATCTTTATCCCCTCACCTTAAACCTATGTCCTCTGGTTCTCGATTCCCCGACTCTAGACAAAAGACTGCGATTTTACCTGATCGATTCTTCTCATGATTTGTTTAGAACCTTTAAGATCATCTTACCTCTGCACTTAAGCAATGTCTCATCTCTTGGTCAATGCCATTACATTTTCCAAGAAACTTCATGAAGCCATGCTGTTGGAGAGAAGGAGAACAAGGTTGGTACTCGCTTGGTAAACTTGCTTTTACCATATATGTGTGTGCGTGTGTATGTTTGTATATTTGCATGTGTATGTGTACGTAAATATGTGTGTATATGTATGTGTATATATGTGTGTGTGTATGTACATGTATATATACATATGTGTGTGTGCATGTATGTATATGTATAAGTTCGTGTGCAAAAAAGGACACAAACTGCTGAAGTAACAGCTGGTCAGGCAGCATCTCTGGAGAAAAAGGAGGGGTGACATTTCGGGTTGGGGCCCTTCTTCTGACTGATAATAGGGGGTCTAGGTGGGGGAGAGAGGTGAAGACGTGGAGGCGAGAAAAGATCAGGATCAATCAGGGCCAGCTGCAAATGGCCTTAGGCAGGGTGGTGCGATCTCAAACGGGAAACAATATGGTGAATTGTGGAATTGGTTAAACGACCAGCATGGAAGATGGGGGCAAGAGGGAGGGGAGGGGAGTGTTCGTAGTAGGACGGCGCGGTGGCGCAGCGGTAGTTGCTGCCTTGCAGTGAATGCAGCGCCGGAGACCCGGGTTCCATCCCGACTACGGGGGCTGGAGTTTGTACGTTCTCCCCATGACCTGCGTGGGTTTTCTCCGAGATCTTCGGTTTCCTCCCACACTCTAAAAACATACAGGTTTGCAGGTTAATTGGCTTGGTAAATGCAAAAATTGTCCCTAGTGGGTGTAGGATAGTGTTAATGTGCAGGTATGGCGAGTCCGAAAACTTGTTGGTTGTAGAAGAAGTTTATTGCAGCCGCAATATTCGAATACAGAGTTAAACAACAAGGTAAAGGACAACCATCAAAAACTTACTGTCTTCTTTGAAGACTTCGCCGAACTGAACATTTCGGGCGCCAAAAGCGCACATGACCACGCTGGCTAATCAGCGATGTCGCTCTCTGGACCAATCCCCATGGTCGCGTTCACACGTGACCTCGCTGGCCAATCTGAGGGTTCGACGACCCGGACCATTCTCTATGGTCGCTACACAGGGATCGCTGGTCGGCGCGGACCCGGTGGGCTGAAAGGGACTGTTTCCGCGCTGTATCTCTAAAACTAAAGTTACTTAAAATTGGAGAATTCAATGTTGCAAGAAAAGGACTTGTCCAGAGAGGAGCAGCAAAGGTGCCCAGAAATTCACTAAATCACAGCACACGTTATTTATACTCACTTCCTTATGGCATTGTTTGAGGCGGTCAATGAGAATATTACACTCCTCTGAATGCAGGTGAGGTGACAGGTCGGGGTGCATACTTGTCCACCGTGTTCTGTATGCCAGTGAGCCGATCCTTTATAGGATCCTTTGCCAGGAGTAAAAAATTGAAAATTAGGCCCTGTAAGAAAAAGAATTTGAGAACATGACTAAGAACCATTATTAGGAACAAAATGATTTTCATTTACATCATTGATTTATTCACAAAATGCTGGAGTAACTCAGCAGGTCAGGCAGCATCTCGGGAGAGAAGGAATGGGTGACGTTTCGGGTCGAGACCCTTCTTCAGACTGATGTCGGGGGTGGGACAAAGGAAGGATATAGGTGGAGATAGGAAGATAGAGGGATATCTGGGAAGGAGGAGGGAAAGGGAGGGACAGAGGAGCTATCTGAAGTTTACATCATAACGGACAAGTTCCATTTGCAACTGAGACTAAGCAATCTGATGGGAGAATGACAAGAATATTTCTTTTTTGGAAGGACAATGGCAGAGCAATTGTGTTATTCACTTTTAATGTTCTCTCCGGGTTTTCAAGAGTCAAGAGTGTTTTTTATTGCCATATGTCCCCAAACAGAACAATGAAATAACCACAGATGCTGGTACAAATCGAAGGTATTTATTCACAAAATGCTGGAGTAACTCAGCAGGTCAGGCAGCATCTCGGGAGAGAAGGAATGGGTGACGTTTTGGGTCGAGACCCTTCTTCAGAATGAAATTCTTACTTGTAGCAGCAGCACAACAGGTTTGTAAACACTGTACTCAACAGATAATATAACAAACAAAATAAAATTCAATAAATAATTTTTTTAATCAATACAGTGCAAGAACAAAACAAAGCCCACAGTCCCTAATGCAACTCAGGTAGTTTAGAGTTTAGTTGGAGTTAGCAGTGTTCAATAGGCTGATGTTGTTCGAAAGAAGCTGTTCCTGAACCGGGACATTGTGATTTGTATTTAAAATATATTTTTACATTGGAAAAGCGGTTGAATTACAAGGTAATTGACTGTTACATAGAACTGTTGTCCTTCGGCATTTGCTCTCAAGGCAGATCACGACATCTAGTCTATACTTTAGACTTTAGAGATACAGCGCGAACAACGGCCCATCAGCCCATCGAGTCCGTGCCGACCAGCAATCACCACATGTACTAGCCGTATCCTACACACTAGGGACAGTTTACAATTTTACCAAAGCCAATCAAGCTACAAACCTGTACGTCTTTGGAGTGTGTGGGGAAAAGGAGCACCCGGAGAAAACCCATGCGGTCACAGAGAACATACAAACTCCGTACAGGCAGCACCTGTAGTCAGGATCGAATCTGGGTCTCTGGCGCTGTAACACAGCAACTCTACCGCTGTGCCACCGTGCTGCCCCCTATAGTGTTGCAATGTGCAGGATGAGGAGTGATTAGATCAACCTTGTCTTGAAAAGTACCTTCCACATAGGCAACCGTGATGTTTTCATTGTACCACTACCTCACGGTCCCCTTGCAATAAACCTGACACTGCCAGAGGTTTAGGGATGCTTTGCGTAGAGTAGTCCAGCACAGGAACGTACCCTTTGCAACAGTGCTGAGCATGACGTTTTATTCTAATAAAATAATGGTTCATTCTTTAAGCGATGTACAGGTCTCTTGCAGGAGATGGAGCAAACATATTTAAATGTTTATTTTTTATGATGAACTAATTTTAGCTATATAATTAAAGTTACATCAGATTTCTACTTTTTAAAATATATGCAGCTCTATTACATCTACATCAGTCTGAAGAAGGGTCTTGACGCGAAACGTCACCCATTCCTTCTCTCCTGAGATGCTGCCTGACCTGCTGAGTTACTCCAGCATTTTGTGAATAAATACCTTCGATTTGTACCAGCATCTGCAGTTATTTTCTTATATTACATTGACTGCATCTATTCATGAACACTTTTGGATTTGTGATTATACATCCCAAAGATGGGCAGGTTTGTAAGTAATTGTCTTCTGGAATTGTCTATTGGTGTGTAGGGAGTGGATGCGAAAGTGGGATAACATAGAACTCGTGTAAACAGGTGATTGATGGTCGGAAAGAAAACTGCAGAAGGGAGACTCAAAATGCTGGAGTAACTCAGCGGGTCAGGCAGCATCGCTGGAGCATCTCTTCAGAGATGCTGCCGGACCCGCTGAGTTACTCCAGCATTTTGTGTCTACCTGATTGATGGTCGCCACGGACTCGAAAGAGCCTGTTTCCATGCTGTATCTTTCAATTGGAAATGTGGCATTGAATGGAAACATGACCACGTAAAACTAGAAAATGTTCATATTAACATTGTGATACTAGAGCTGTTGCCTCACGGTGCAAGGGACCTGGGTTCAATCCTTACCTCGGGTGCTCTCCGTTAGGTGGAAGTGGACAGGGGAGCGGGAAAAGAGGGGGGATAAAAGGGAAATGATGGACTTGGCGATGGGACATAAGTGTGCATAGGAGGAGAAATGAGCAGTGACTGGGAGGGTGGGAGAAATATTATAATGTTGAGAAAGGGATTAATATTGTCTTCTCTTCATCAAAATAATGGTAGGTAATCTTTTGCATCCACTTAACGGAGTAGCAAACTAGCAAAGAGTAGGAATAAACGGGTCCTTTTCAGAATGGCAGGCAGTGACTAGTTGGGTACCGCAAGGCTCAGTGCTAGGGACCCCAGCTATTTACAATATATATTAATGATTTGGACGAGGGAATTGAATGCAACATCTCCAAGTTTGCGGATGACACGAAGCTGGGGGGCAGTGTTAGCTGTGAGGAGGATGCTAGGAGGCTGCAACGTGACTTGGATAGGTTAGGTGAGTGGGCAAATGCATGGCAGATGCAGTATAATGTGGATAAATGTGAGGTTATCCACTTTGGTGGCAAGAACAGGAAAGCAGACTATTATCTGAATGGTGGCCGATTAGGAGAAGGGGAGATGCAACGAGACCTGGGTGTCGTGGTACACCAGTCATTGAAAGTAGGCATGCTGGTGCAGCAGGCAGTGAAGAAAGCGAATGGTATGTTGGCATTCATAGCGAGGGGATTTGAGTACAGGAGCAGGGAGGTTCTGCTGCAGTTGTACAGGGCCTTGGTGAGACCACACCTGGAGTATTGCGTACAGTTTTGGTCTCATAATCTGAGGAAAGACATTCTTGCCATAGAGGGAGTGCAGAGAAGGTTCACCAGATTGATTCCTGGGATGGCAGGACTTTCATATGAAGAAAGACTGGATAGACTCGGCTTGTACTCGCTGGAATTTAGAAGATTGAGGGGGGATCTTATAGAAACTTACAAAATTCTTAAGGGGTTGGACAGGCTAGTGGGTGTAGGATAGTGTTAATGTACGGGGATCGCTGGGCGGCACGGACTTGGAGGGCCGAAAAGGCCTGTTTCCGGCTGTATATATATGATATGATATGATATGATATAAGATTGTTCCCGATGTTGGGGAAGTCCAGAAGAAGGGGTCACAGTTTAAGGACAAGGGGGACCGAGATGAGAACATTTTTTTTCACACAGAGAGTGGTGAATCTGTGGAATTCTCTGCCACAGAAGGTAGTTGAGGCCAGTTCATTGGCTATATTTAAGAGGGAGTTAGATGTGGCCCTTGTGGCTAAAGGGATCAGGGGGTATGGAGAGAAGGCAGGTACGGGATACTGAGTTGGATGATCAGCCATGATCATATTGAATGGCGGTGCAGGCTCGAAGGGCCGAATGGCCTACTCCTGCACCTATTTTCTATGTTTCTATCTCATCCAAAGGATGGAGCCCTCATTCCATACTGCCTTGGCATATCAGCCTCAGTCTTTACACTCAAGATCCAAGAGTGGGGAACAAAACAGAAATGTTGTAAGAATTCAGGCAGTCAAGCAGCATTTGTGGAAGAAGGATCTGTGGAAAACATCCTCATCTGACTCATGAAGCAAGGAGCTCCCCTAACTACACCAGGGCTAAAACACTGGTCCATGTGATCTGCTGAGTATTTTCACCATTTTCTGTTTTCATTTCCAAGCAATTTGCAGTTTTGGTGAAGTAGCAACAAATACTGGATACCAATGGAGTAAGAAACCCGGATAACCTCGGTCTCTGGAACTCAGGGTCACACAGGAGGACTAGAGGAAACATAAATCTCCACATCGGTAATTCCAGGCGCTATATTGCTGCAGTATTTGATTGGCATGTACATAATTCCTTCAGGTTTCAGGGTGATTGCCTTATAACCCCCAACGTTTAATGAAATAATTCTTCGCCACTCACCTCTGTCATTCAATCCTCTTGGAACCTTGTGTGACAATTCTCCGCATGGCAGGAAGTATCTTTGCTGTTGCCGGTGATTGACGAGGGATTTGGCCAACCAGAGGCGGTCTGGCAGATCCGGTCGCCAATAGGCAATAGGATATGAGGCGGGCTCTCAGGAATGGACCAATCAGAGAAGGTGTGGGCGGGGCCGGTGGGCCTCGGCGTCTGAAAGTGTCGCCGCAGAGCCTGACGTGACGAGATGGAGGTTTTAAAGGGACATGCCCAGGGGAGAAAGAATGGCAATGGTCCTGGTTTAATGATAGTTTCGTGAGTACTACCAAATATAACACTAATGAACACAGCTTCTCGTTTTCACCAAACAAACAGCTAACAATGGCCTGTTTCCTTTATCATCGTTACTTTTTTGCATACATTTCATTCATCGTTCTTTATCTCCCTACATCATCGTCTCTTATCTCTCGTTTCCCTTTTCCCTAACTAGTCTGAAGAATGGTCTCGACCCAAAACGTCACCCATTGCTTCTCTCCAGAAATGCTGTCTGTCCCGCTGAGTTACTCCAACTTGTTGTGTTTATCTTCGGTTTGTCTAACTGTTTCTTAGAGGAACGACATTCTAGCCTTAGAGAGAGTACAGAGAAGGTTCACCAGATTGATCCCTGGGATGGCAGGACTTTCATATGAAAAAAGACTGGATAGACTTGGCTTATACTCGCTGGAATTTAGAAGACTGCGGGGGGATCTTATTGAAACATATAAAATTCTTAAGGGGTTGGAGAGGCTAGATGCTGGAAGATTGTTCCCGATGTTGGGGGAGTCCAGAACAAGGGGTCATAGCTTAAGGATAAGGGGGAAGTCTTTTAGGACCGAGATGAGAAAACATTTCTTCACACAGAGAGTGGTGAGTCTGTGGAATTCTCTGCCACAGAAGGTAGTTGAGGCCAGTTCATTGGCTATATTTAAGAGGGAGTTAGGTGTGGCCCTTGTGGCTAAAGGGATCAGGGGGTATGGAGAGAAGGCAGGTACAGGTTACTGAGCTGGATGATCAGCCATGATCATATTGAATGGCGGTGCAGGCTCGAAGGGCCGAATGGCCTACTCCTGCACCTATTTTCTATGTTTCTAAACCATCATCTGCAGTTTCTTCCTACACATAACACTAATGGAAGTATGTATTGCCGCTGGGAATGTCGGAAGCGTTTACCTTCGGCTTGTACACTCCAGATTACAACTGGTTTTATGGGTTTAATGCCAATGGTCAAGAGTTACCCCAGCATTTTGTGTCTATCTTCGGTGTGTCAACATCTGCAGCTCCTTCCGACACACACTCTAGTCATCTGGATTCTAATTAGCACTCTTGTACTGCTTGCCAGAATGTAAGAAAGTTTCTAAAAGCATCATATTTTTTTCAATAAAATTCAAAGTGCTGGAGTAACTCGGTGGGTCAGGCAGCATTTCTGGAGAGAAGCAATGGGTGACGTTTTGGGTCAAGACCCTTCTCTCATACAGCGTGGAAACAGACCCAACTCGCCCACACCGGCCAACATGTCCCAGCTACATTAGTCCCACCTGCCTGCGTTTGGTCCATATCCCTCCAACCCTGTCCTATTCATGTACCAGTATCTTTAATTCATTCATTCATTCATTCATTCATTCATTCATTCATTCATTCATTCATTCATTCATTCATTCATTCATTCATTCATTCATTCATTCATTCATTCATTCATTCATTCATTCATTCATTCATTCATTCATTCATTCATTCATTCATTCATTCATTCATTCATTCATTCATTCATTCATTCATTCATTCATTCATTCATTCATTCATGCTCGTCTAACTGTTTCTTAACTTGGATAGTCCCAGCCTCAATGGCAGATTGCTCCATACACCCACCACCCAAAAAGTCACCTCTCAGATTCCAATTAAATCTTTTCCCCTTCACCTTAAACCATATGTCCTCTGGTCCGCGATGCCCCTATTCTGGGCAAGAGACTCTGTGCATTTCGTGCCACTTTGTGTTTCTAAGATTCGAGCATCAAGATTCCAGCATCTGTAACTCCCTGTGTCTTCATCTGTATTTTAAAATAAGTTATTATCTCATCATGTGTGCCTTCAATACAGAGAGGCAAGCGTTGGAGCAGGCGGTTGTTGCGCGCTCGCCAGTGCAGGCGGCGCTGTGCTGGGAGGGGGGGGGGGGGGGGAGGGGCGGGGCGGGGGCTGGGAGCGACGCCTCATTCGACGGCCGTTGGCCGTTGGCCGCGGCGCGTTTGAAAGCGCGGGCGGTTTGTGGTAGCGGCTCTTTCCGGGTGTGGAGGGGGGAAGCTGACTCCGGAGCCCCGGCAAGCCAATGTAACTCGGTGCCCGCATCTGTCCGTTCATTGTATACGGACAGGAGCGCGCTGAGAGACGCCGAACCGCGCCCCCCCACCACCCCCCCCCGGGTTACGGACATCGTCCCCCCCGGGTTACGGACATCCCCGGGTTACAGTTCCACCGTCCGGACTCTCACCGGTAAGTAAAACAAAACCCCACCTGCAGTTTACAGCTGATCTAATACTGATCTTTCTGCACGAGGAGGATTTTTAAATTCGTGGTCCTGATGACATGCCTTTTTTTTGTTAAAAAGTTTAACCACTCAATAGTTTCATGACATCATGGGGAAAAAGCTTTACAGATATCTCGCCCTTTGTGTGAAAGAGGGTTTTTTTTTGTGCATGACTAATCTTATTTTTGCTTTTGCACTACTGCAGCCGTACCGGTTACACCTTCATTTTATTTTCACTAAAAAAGACCCAAAGGCTCGATAAACAAACAGCCCCATCAAGAATAAAGTATCTTAAATAGAGTGCCGAAAATGCTGGAGTAACTGAGCGGACCAGGCAGCATTTCTGGAGAACATGGATAGGTGACATTGGGTTGGGACCTTTCTTCAAACTGATTGTTAACAGTTCTGACTAGATTAGATAGCATGCAAAACAAAACTTTTCATTGTACCTTGGTAGGTTATAATAAGCTGTTAGTAAGTATGATGTTGTGGGAATTACAGAGACATGGCTGCAAGAGGGTCAGAGCTGGGAACTGAATATTCAGGGGTATACGTCGTATTGAAAAGGCAGGCAGGTGGGCAGAGGTTTTGTTGGTAAGCAATGAAATTCAGTCCCTTGTGAGGGGTGACACAGAATCAGATGTCGAGCCATTGTGGATAGAACTGAGAAAATGTAAGGGTAAAAATACCCTAATGGGCGTTATCTACAAGCCCCCAGACAGTAGCCTGGAGATAGGTTGCAAGTTGCATCAGGAGTTAAAATTGGAATGTTACAAAGGTAATGCGACGGTGGTTATGGGAGATTTCAACATGTAGGTAGACTGGGAAAATCAGGTTGGAACTGGACCCCACGAAAGGGAGTTTGTGGAATGCCTCCGAGATGGATTCTTAGAGCAGCTTGTACTGGAGCCTACCAGGGAGAAGGCAATTCTGGATTTAATGTTGTGTAGTGAACTGGATTTAATAAGGGAACTTGAGGTAAAGGAACCATTGGGAGGTAGTGACCATAATATGATGTTTTAATGTGCAATTTGAGAGGGAGAAGGTAAAATTGGAAATGTCATTATTGCAGTTGAACAAAGGGGACTGGCCAAAGTTGACTGGAAAGGGACCCGAGCAGGGATGATGGTGGAACAGCAATGGCAGGTATTTCTGGGAATAATCCAGAAGATGCAGGATCATTTCATTCCAAAGAGGAAGAAAGATTCTAAGGGGAGTAAGAGGGACCGTGACAAGGGAAGTTAAGGACAGTATAAAAATAAAAGAGAAGACATATAATATAGCAAAGATGAGCAGGAACCCAGAGGATTAGGAAACTTAAAGATCAACAGAAGGTAACTAAAAAGGCAATACAGCGAGAAATGATGAAGTACGAAGGTAAGCTAGCCAAGGATATAAAAGAGGATGGTAAAAGCTTCTTTCGGTATGTGAAGAGGAAAAAAATAGTTAAGACCAATGTGCGTCCCTTGAAGACACAAACAGGGGAATTTATTATGGGGAACAAGGAAATAGCAGATGGGTTGAACAGGTACTTTGGTTCTGTCTTCACTAAGGACGACAGAAAACAATCTCACAGATGTGCTAGGGGACAGAGCACCTAGGGTGACGGAGGAACTGAATGAAATTCACATTAGTCAGGAACTGATGAGGCTGAAGGCTGATAAATCCCCAGGGCTTGATAGTCTGCATCCCAGGGTACTCAGAATAGCCTTTATTGTCATCCAAAAAAACAAGTCTTTTGGATGAAATTCCATTACCCACAGTCCAACAATAAGAGCAATAAAAATAAGCAATAACACACATAATCACAAACCAACACAAAACAAAAAAAAGAAACATCCATCACAGTGAGTCTCCTCCAGTCACCTCACTGTGTTGGAAGGCCCTGCCGTCTTCTCCCGCGGTCAGGCTGTTGAAGTTGCCACGTCGGGGTGGTCGGGGCTCCTGCAATTGAAGCCCCCACCGGGCAGAGAAAATCCCGCGGCCTATTTCAGGCCGCGCCGGATAGTGAAAGGTTCGCGGCGGACCGGCCCAAGCCCCGCGATTCGGGGCAGGCGAAGCCGCTGCCGGAGCTCCCGATGTCGGCCCCCACTCGGGGCTGCGAGCTTCCAATATCCACACGGCCCGCGGCCAAAGCCTCCGAAGGCGAGTCGCAGCCGCACTCGCAGCGCCACCACAGCCTCCGAAGGCAGCGTAGGTTCACGAGGTTAATTCCTGGGATGGTGGGACTGTCAAATGATGAAAGAATGGAGCGACTGGGCTTGTATTCACTGGAATATAGAAGGATGAGAGGGGATCTTATAGAAACATATAAAATTATTTAGGGATTGGACACGCTAAATGCAGGAAACGCATTCCCGATGTTGGGGGAGCCCAGAACCAGGGGCCGCAGTTTAAGAATAAGGGGTAGGCCATTTAGAACTGAGATGAGGAAAAACTTTTTCACTCAGAGTGTTGTGAATTTGTGGAATTCTCTGCTTCGGAATTCACTGGATGCATTCAAATGAGAGTTAGATAGAGCTCTTAGGGCTAGCGGAATCAAGGGATATCAGGCATGTGAATTTTCCGCGGACTTCCGCGTATTTAAAATCTTTTTTTCCGCGGTTTTTGCATGGTTTCTGCGTTTCTCACTTTGCCAAATAAACGGAGAAATCAGATCGAAAAAAAGAAAGGGGAAAAAACTGATGCGTAGACTTGTAATGAACACTAGGGTTCCGCTAGAGGTCGCTAGGGGTTCCGCGAGAAATCCGCCCCACCCCCCCCCCCGCGCGGCCTGGAAGTCTCCCCGAAATGTGGCACCCAGGCTTGTAAAGGAGAAAAGGGGATGTAAGGGTTAAGGTGTATGTGACCAAATGCTACATGAAGATGAACTGTCACTAAATTAAAATGCATACCTCAGATGCCGGCAAGTCTACCTCTGTGTAGATGCTGGCTTGAGATTGCAGAAGGGGTGTTGTAATCTTACAAGGGACAGGATACGGATACAAAGGAAGAGCACCGAGTAGACTTGAGCCTCTTAACAATTACCACAAGGTTGAGCCCCAGGAAGATGTGTTTATGTTAATAGACTGAGCCTCGTTACAATCACTCCAAAGTTGAGCACCAGGAAGATGTGTTTATGGTAATATACTCAATTGTTAACCTCGGACAATGGCCAGTGATAGTGGGTGATGATTCATTGAACTCCTATCCTCTTGCAAGACCACCTGTGTGGGGTGTCTGGTTCTGTTATCACTTCTAAAAACCCATTGTATTTGGTGCATAAAAAGGTTGCTGAAACACTCTGTAACAATGGGCCCCAGCTCCGGGAGACCGGGAGCATCGCAGTGGCCACGCCAGAAAACTCACCCTGTGCTCAGGAAGTCAACACCCAGTACCAGTACCTGTGCCACGAAAAGGTGCTGGAACTCACCCAGACGATGTTCATGCGGGAGGAGAAGGACGGCCTGGAACTCTAAAGGACAATGGAGCTGAAACTGGCATCCCTAAACGTGCGCAGTGTGAAGAGCACTGCGCGATGTGTCAACGCCTTGCAGTACCTGGCCACGGTAAAGGCGGATGTGACTTTTTTACAAGAGTGCGGGCTGCCACACCTTCGCTGCTATCGGAGGTGGTCGCGATGGTGGCCCCACGGACTGTCGGTATGGTCGGGGGGCAATGATTGTCGTGCGTCTGGTCTGGGGATCTTGCTGCGGGGAGGGGGCTTCACCATCACTGAGGTAAGGGAGGTGGTGGGGGGGCATCTCCTGGTGGTGGATGTTATGTACCGTGGTTCTCCGCTCCGGCTGATTAATGTGTACGCCTCACCCATACGGAGCGAGCGGTTGGCCGTCCTCCAGCAGCTCCCACCGCTGCTGACCACGTCTAGACCGCTCGTTCTGGCCGGTGACTTCAACTGCATCATCGATGCGACTGGACGATCCGGCAATGCCAACCACAGACTGGAAGGCACCTCCAAACTCCTGGTGGAGACGGTCAAAGATGCAAAGCTGCGCGACGCCTTCAGCGACCCTGCAGGCGGAGCCCAGCCGCGGTTCACCTGGTCAGGACCGAACGGTTCAGCCCAGTCCCGGATAGACTTCCTCTTCACATCGAGGGCTGTCACGGTCAGACACACCGACCTCGCGCCGGTATTCTTCTCTGACCACTGCCTCCTTCAGGCCACCTGTCACCTACAGGAGGACCGGAAGGCGGGCAGAGGGACGTGGAAGTTAAATGTGGAGCTGTTGACCCCGGAGAACGTTGAGGAGCTAAAGAGGGACTACGCATGTTGGAGAACTGTGAGGCCCCTCTTTCACTCCCCGACACTCTGGTGGGAGGCAACAAAGGAGAACATCAAGAAGTTCTTTGTCTCCAAAGGTGTTCAGAGAGCAAGACAGGGTAAGAGGGAATTGTGTCAACTCCAGACAGATTTGCAGCAACTGCTCCTTCTGCAGAAGAGAGGGGTGGATGTGAGGGAGGAACTGAGAGAGTTGAAGGGCCGGCAAGCTCGGCTCTTTACCTCTGAATCCTCCAAGATCATCTTCCGGTCCAGGGTCCGTCATGTTGAGCAGGATGAGACTTGCTCACGTTTCATCTTCCATAAGGTTCACAGGGGGAGCTCTGTGATCAAAAGTTTTAGGGAGGAGGACGGCTCGGTAACATCCTCGCAGACAGACATGCTAAAGATCTGCAGATCCTTTTATAAGGGTCTGTACGAAAAAAAGACCACAGACAGCACCGCCTCCCAGAACTTCCTGTCCTCCATCACGGAAGTCTTGGACGACAGCAAGCGGGAGAGTCTGGACCAACCACTGACCCTGGAGGAGCTGACTGGCTCCATCCGTTCCTTTGACTCGAGTAAAACTCCCGGAGGCGATGGCTTACCGGCAGAGTTGTACTTGGCTCTGTGGGACTGGGTGGGCCCGGACCTGCTGGAAGTGTACAACGACATACTTCTAGCCGGCAGCATGTCAGACTCTATGAGGAAGGGCAGCATCACCCTGATCTACAAGCAAAAGGGGGAGATGAATGACATAAGGAATTGGAGACCCATCACATTGTTAAATGTAGACTACAACATCCTGTCTAAGGCCATCGCCAACCGGGTCAAGTCTGGATTCGGCAAAGGGCTCCATTTTGGAGAGCTGAGGCGTGTAACAAGAATTGGCTGGAGCAGATAGCCAGGGTGGGGAAGAAGCTGGAGCTGTGGAAGCAGCGCTCCCTCTGCATCACGGGGAAAAATCAGACACACCGGCCTCGCGCCGGTATTCTTCTCTGACCACTGCCTCCTTCAGGCCACCTGTCACCTACAGGAGGACCGGAAGGCGGGCAGAGGGACGTGGAAGTTAAATGTGGAGCTGTTGACCCCGGAGAACGTTGAGGAGCTAAAGAGGGACTACGCATGTTGGAGAACTGTGAGGCCCCTCTTTGACTCCCCGACACTGGTGGGAGGCAACAAAGGATAGCCAGGGTGGGGAAGAAGCTGGAGCTGTGGAAGCAGCGCTCCCTCTCCATCACGGGGGAAAATCTGGTCATCAGGTGTGAGGTGCTCTCGGGCTGCTGTACTTGGCGCAAGTGTGGCCCGTCCCCCCTTCCTACGCCAGGGGTATCACCCGGGCCGTCTTCCACTTCATCTGGGGGTTGGCGATGGACCGGGTGCGACGAGCCACAATGCACAAGTCGGCAGAAAACGGGGGTAAAAGCGTGCCCAACGTCGCCCTCATCCTGATGGCCACCTTCGTGTGTGGCTGCATCAGGCGGAGCATAGAGCCAAGGCACGTGGGCACCAAATCCCACTACCTGCTGAGGTTCTACCTGTCCCCGGTGTTGCGAAGGATGGGCCTGGCGCAGATGCCACACAATGTGCCAGTCAGCTGGACATTGCTGAACCATCTGTCGTTCGTGGAAAGGTTCTTCCGGACCAACACCTTTGACCACAAGTCCATCGGGCAGTGGTCAGCACGGAACGTCCTGCAGGCACTGCAGGGGGATGACTCCATGGATCCTGTGGCGTGGTTCCCAGAGCAGACTGCCCAGCTGGTCTGGCAAAATGCCTCATCGCCAGAACTAACCAACAAGCACCAAGACCTGGCTTGGCTGGCGGTGAGGGGAGCCCTCTCAGTCAGATCATTCCTGCACTGCCGGAACCTCATTACCGGCGCACGCTGCCTTCGGGACGGCTGCTACGGAGAGGAGACGGTGGCCCACCTCTTCACAGAGTGTGGATTTGCAAAGAGAGTCTGGAGAGGTCTGCAGGGGTCCCTGTCACGATTCATTCCGAGCAGCTCCGTCGCAGAGGACTCTGATCTACGGACTGTTCCCAGGGACGCATTCGGAGACTGACATCGGGTGCTGCTGGAAGGTCATCAACTCGGTGAAAGACGCTCTTTGGTCTGCCCGAGCCTTGTTGGCCTCCCAGCGGAGCGAGATGTCCGTCAAGGAATGTTGCCGACTGGCCGCTGCAGACTGCAGGAGTACGTGCTGAGGGACGCACTGAAGCTTGGTGCAGCCAACACCAACGCCCTGTGGGGGAGGAGCACAGTCTAGGGTCCTTCCGCTGCTGGACATGGGGAGCAGGGTGTGGTGGAGAGAGACGCCCCTCCAAATAAGGGTTAATGTCTGGAAATGTATGTAAATTTGGAAGTAAATGCCTGTATTGAATGTGTAACCTCCGGAAATGTCGGATGGGCTTGTTAAAAAAGATGTTTTGTAAATGATATTTATTACTTGAATAAAGTATTTTTTGATATTAAAAAAATTTAAAAAATTAAAAAATACTAGTTGCAGAGCAGACTGCCCAGCTTGTCTGGCAAAATGCCTCATCGCCAGAACTAACCAACAAGCACCAAGACCTGGCTTGGCTGGCGGTGAGGGGAGCCCTCTCAGTCAGATCCTTCCTGCACCGCCGGAACCTCACTACCAGCGCACGCTGCCTTCGGGACGGCTGCTACGGAGAGGAGACGGTGGCCCACCTCTTCACAGAGTGTGGATTTGCCAAGAGAGTCTGGAGAGGTCTGCAGGGGTCCCTGTCACGATTCATTCCGAGCAGCTCCGTCACAGAGGACTCTGTGATCTACGGACTGTTCCCAGGTACGCATTCCGAGACTGACATCGAGTGCTGCTGGAAGGTCATCAACTCGGTGAAAGACGCTCTTTGGTCTGCCCGAGCTTTGTTGGCCTCCCGGCAGAGCGAGATGTCCGTCAAGGAATGTTGCCGACTGGCCCGCTGCAGACTGCAGGAGTACGTGCTGAGGGACGCACTGAAGCTTGGTGCAGCCAACGCCAAGGCCCTGTGGGGGAGGAGCACAGTCTAGGGTCCTTCCGCTGCTGGACATGGGGGGCAGGGTGTGGTGGAGACGCCCCTCCAAATAAGGGATACTGGGTAAATGTAAGTAAATGTCTAAGTGAATGCCTGTATCGAATGTAACCTCCGGAAATGTCGGATGGGCTTGTTTAAAATAGATGTTTTGTAAATTATATTTATTACTTGAATAAAGTATTTTTTGATATTAAAAAAATAAAATATTAGTTGCAGCTCTCCCACTCCCGCTGGCGTAATAAAGACTCTAATGTTTTACCACTTTATGGTATTGTTGTCTGTCTATTAGAATCGAACTTTTGCAGGCTGGGCAAGGCAGCCAATCTCGACCTCATCGGGACTTCCATGGTCAATTCGGTCGCTAGAGGTTTCGTGAGAAATCCCCCCCGCGTGCCCTGGCATTCTCTCCGAAAATGTGGCACCTAGGCTGGGCAATGCAGCCAATCTCGACCTCATCGGGACTTCCACGGCCGATTAGTGGGTTAAATTTGCAACCTGTGGCCGGGGCTCTGGAACTCCAGCCCAGCTGGAGCCAGCACATCTATCCCCATAGCCGACTTCCTTGGCCTTCTGGATAAACCAGCAAAGCTCTGGAACGAAGAGTGCCAGTAAATCAGTGGTGGAACTGTAATGAGTAAATATTAAATTTAAGTGCAAGATTATATAACAATTAATTAAGACAGGGTTAAAATATAAAACACAGCAGAAAAGCCAATTACCACCTTTTTGGGCTGATTATCAATTAATGTGCGAATTTACTTCAAAATGTTATTAGTGTACAGTGACATATTCACATTATTTTGTAATGTCTGTTTTTACTTTGAAATACACGAAAAGAGGCCTGAAACTGGTAATTTTGTGTGTAAATTTCCCCCCCAAAAAATCTGATTTTTTGACCCCCGTTGTACACTTCACGCAAGCGCTCGGCTCTTTTCCTCTTTTTTTACCTCGTTCACATGCCTGGGGTATGGGGAGAAGGCAGGAACGGGGTACTGATTGTGGATGATCAGCCATGATCACATTGCATGGCGGTGCTGGCTCGAAGGGCCGAATAGCCTACTCCTGCACCTATTTTCTATGTATCTATAATCATTCTCTCACCAGTTAGAGTGCGGCCCTGACCTACCAACTACCTCACTGGAGGTATTTGAGCTATCTTTAATCAGACTTTTTCTTGCGCTAAATAATATACCCTTTATCCTGTGTCTATACACTGGGTGGCTTGATTGTAATCATGTATAATTGTCTTGACTGGATAGCATGGAATATGAAAAGCTTTTTACTGTAGCCTTGTACATGTGACAATAATAATAAACTCAACTAATAAACCTGAGCATAACTGCCTGACAATCTGGAAAGATTGCCTCTATGATAGAGTTACACTTGCCACAATGCCTGTGTGCTTTCTTGCATCTTAATTGGTTTTCTTTTGTAAATATTTTGTCTTAAAGGTTCTGGAGATGGATGGGTCGGAATACATAGTTACGGTGCTTTCGAGGTTTCGAATGGTTGATTTCCCCAACTTGTTGAAATCCTGGGATATTTTGTCTGAAAGACAACTTCAAAGCGTGGACTTCAACAGAAACACGAGAAAAGACGTAATTTTGCAGTTAGCTGCACTTTGCAAGGTATTGTACAAAGTGGCTTGAGGGTGGATAATGAATGATATTCTGTTGCAAGACAGATGAGTTGGATTTCTACAGCTGACAAACAACTAGGCTGTTGTCGTTCTCATTCTTCACGCTTTCATCTAAAAAATAGTTGATTTCAACAGCACTTGTGAATCTTTAGAATCTATTCAAGTGACTGAGAATGACTGACTTGCATGGTCTCTGGACAATAAGTCAGAATGGAGGTACTGTGTTTTGAAGTCTGCTATGACTATTTAGTGGTATGTTATAGAACATTTTCAAATAGCTTGCAAATGTGTAATATTGTGGGTTGCTAATCTACTTCAAGAAGGTGAATGCCAGAGATGATTTCTCATCTCCAGGGTGTAAATAGCAGACAAATAGTGAGGTAAGTAAGGGCAGTGTTGTTAAACTTAGTTGCCTTTTTTAGGAGCTGAAAAATTAAGATTCCTGGTATAGTTTTAAATTAGCAACAATGTCATTATATAATTATATGTAATAATTTTCATGACAATATTATATTATAATATATTGTATAATTCTCATGATAAAATAACCAGACATTGGGGATGCCATTGGTTACAGGATAATTGAGCTAACTGCCATAAAATTATTTACAAATTATCTACTTTGCAGGTTAAGCAGCATCCGTGGGGATAAAAGATTTGTTGAAATTCTTGCATCAGAATCTGTGTCAGACCCTCATCAAGCACGGTCCTGGTATAAGGTTTCAACCTGAAATGTTAACAATTCTTTCTCACCCCTCCCACGGATGCTGCTTGACCCACTGAGTTCTTGCAAATATTCTGTTGCTCCAGACACCAACACTTGCCGTTTCTTGTGTTTTTCATGAAATTATGCTTCACTATGAAACATCATCTTTGGAGAAACAAAGAAAACAATAATATTTCTAGATAACCTAAAGCAAATGGTAAGGTTATTTAAAGCTGAAAGACAATTTTAGATTTACTAATTCATAACCAGGACCAAGCTGTTTACTGTATGGTACAATATTGTTCAATTTCCTCCTTAAAAATTCATTCTGGATTAAATGGTTTCTCAGTCGGGGCAATGTGCAAAGAAATGAAACAGAAAACAACCAATAGTCATATGTGCAAGAGCAGGAAAACTTTACCTATTCAACCATTCCAATATTCCCCTCTTTCATCTTCTCGTGATGTAGTGGTGCAGGAACAGTTTCAGAAATAAGAGTTAATGAACATGCATGCCTGTAAACCATATCATCAGTTCCAGGAATTTATGTCATGAATTGATCTTTCTTCACTGAATGAAACCAGTCTATGATCTGTGATTGCCGTTATGGCAAATAATACATTTGAAATAATTTAGAACTGCTGTTTGCAATCATCCAACTGTACATTTTGAGTGTTGGTTTTTTTAGACACTCTTTAGTATGTGTTTAGTGAAACAGGCCCTTCAGCACACTGAGCCCACGCCAACCATCGATCGCCCATTCGTACTAGTTCCATCTTATCCTACTTTTTCATCCTCCCTCTACACATCAGGGTCAATTTTTAAAGAGGCCAATTAACCTACAAACCCGCACGACTTTGGGATGTGTAAGAAAACTGGAGTTCCCAGAGTAAACCCACATGGTCAAAGAATATGTGCAAACTCCACGCAGACATCGCCCGAGGTCAGGATTGAATCTGGTGGTCTGCTGGTGGTGTGTGGAAGCACCTCTACCAGTGGTGCCACTGTGTTGCCTTTTCTGGTGATGTGTGTTGCATGCTCATTCGTTTCTAGAACAGTGAAAGATTTTATGAAACTTAATTTTTTAATGCATGTCTCGACTTTTATTCTAGAAAAATGGAGTAACTCTCACACAAGTAGCAGATTTAGAAATTATTTGTAAGTATTACTTTCCTTATCATTGCCCAATTGAATCTATGTCATTGTAATTTTTTTTAAAAATCCAGTTTGCCCTCGTGCCAGAGGTTATTCTGCTTTGTTCCGCTTTAAGTGTTATCGAATGCTAAAATTACGAATGTTTAAAAGATGGAAAGATTCACAGCATTCAGTTGTGGTTTAAAGCATGTTGGGAAGCATCCCAATGTTAATGGTTAAGTCTGAAGGTATTCAAATATAAATAATACATCTGATGAATTATAATTTGATTATCATTTACATTATTAGTATGTATTCTTGCATAACTTTCTGAAGGTGGCTGATTTAATAATTGTAAATATGTTCCTCTAGGTGACCTTTGTTCTAGGCAAAGGAATTTCAGTGCAGAGCTCTGCTTTTAAATCCAGTTGGAAGCTAATATGTAGATGATTTGATGGGCTGGTGGGGGAGAACTTTACTTGTGTAATTTAAATATTCTTAAATCAGTGTGGATTTTTCTTTAAAATATCCAGCTTTCCTCTACGATCTGCTTTGCATTGCCTGTCTACTCTTAAGCTTAACTTTAGGGACAGGGAAGATACTTAAATTATCACTGATTTTAATATGCTATTCTCACTGGGAAACTGTTAATAAGCCTCATTCTTCCTAGCTCTGGTGTCTTTTCCAGTAGAATTACCTGTTTAAATAACTGCTTGCTTTCTGAATTACATTTAATAAGGTTCAAAGTTTTGAAGTTGCTTTCTACATTTTTAACTTGTACCAGCTGCTGTGGACCCGTTGGGTCCAAACCTCTCCTGCATTTGTGTAGCACCCTCCCCATCCCCACTCCCCCCCTCAACCCCCCTTATCCCCCCTCCATGTACGTACAGGTGCTCCTCAACTTACTATGGGGTTACGTGCCGAGAAACCCATCGGAAACCGAAAATATCGTAAGTCGAAATGCATTTAATAAACCTGATCACGTGGCCGGAAGTGAGCTACGGGTCGCTGCCGTTTGCACCATCGCATAGTTAAAATATCGTAAGTCGAAGCATCGTAAGTCGGAGAGCACCTGTATTAGATCAACGTGGGCCCAACTGCGCAGGCGCAGACCCGTTGGGTTCCCATTGTGACGTTGAACTTGGAGGTATTACTGCGCAGGCCGCGGCTGACGGGCAGGGAAAGTGGAAAAGGGTTTTATTAAAGTTTAAAAAGTGATTTCTAAAGTTTAAAAAGCGAATAACTTTAAAAGTATAACGACCATTTGAACCGCAGGCCAATGGTGAGTAAGGTGTGCCTAAAATTGTTGCGCTATCGTGTACCATTTTTACTGTATTTCAGGTACGCACAATCAAACAAACGAATAAGATGAGAGTTTTAATAATATACTAGACCAAGTGGACCCGTTGGGCCCATTCCTCGTAGAGGGGGAACAGGGAAGACGAGAGGGTGTCGTCACTGAGTGAGCCCTGGACTCAAAGCCTCTCCTGTATTGGTGTAGCACCCTCAACCCCCTTCCCCCACTCAATCCCCCTTATCCCCCCTCCTCCTCCCACTGACCCACTCCATCCCCCCTACCCCACCCCCACTTGTCCCTCCCCTGCCCCCACTCCCCCAGCCCTACCTCCACCCCCATTCCCACCCCTATACCACCCTCTCCTGACCCCCACTCTCCCCGACCCCCACCCCCACTCTGCTCCCCCCACCCTCCCCCTAACCCCACCCTCCCCTCCACCCACTCGGCCGCCACTCCCACTCCCCTCCGTGGAGCCGTTGGCTGCAAAAGGCACTTACCAGTGCCCGTGCGTTCAGCGCTGACTGCCGACGTGCAAGTCTTCGCCGGGGCAGGGCGAGAGGGGAGGGGAGAGGGGACGACTGAGGCCGGGCGGGCGGAGGTGCTGCTGGCGGCCATCTTGTTTTGGCGAGTGAGGAGCAAATGAAGTGGAACGTGGAGCATTGTGACATCATACGCTGAGGAGTTTCAGGAAATGGGTTAGAAAATGAATTTTTAAACTTAAAAATGTCTGTAGCTTTAAAAATGTAGATTCAATTTGAATGAGAGTTGTTAGAGATTATGCCCAGGATAATGGTGAGTAATGTGCAAAAATTGTTATTACAGTTTGTATAATGGTGAAAGGGAGTTTTGTTGAAAATGCATGAAAACTTGGTGTATTGCTGTTAGTGGCTCCAAATTCCGGCAGCTTTCGTTTAGTGTTGGACTTATTATTATGATACTGAACTACAGTGAAAAGCTTTGTTTTGCATGCCATCCGATCAAATCAGATAGATCTATGCATCAATACAATCAGGCCAAACTCAAGTACAATAGGGAGGGGGAAAGGGAAAGATACTGAGTGCAGAATATATCACAAAACGCTGGAGTAACTCAGCAGGTCAGGCAGCATCTCAGGAGAGAAGAAATGGGTGACGTTTCAGGTCGAGACCCTTCTTCAGACTGCAGAATATAGTTCTCAGCATTATAACGTAATACTTCCAGAGACAAAAGTCCAATGTTTGCAATGAGGTAGAGAAGATTTGGACTGTACCTTTGTTTATGGAAGGACCGTTCAGAAGCCTGATAACAGAGAGAAAGAAGCTGCTCCTGAGTGTGGTGGTTGCACTTCCGAGCTTTTCTATCTTCTGCCTGACGGGACTGGGGAGAAGATGGAATGGCCAGGGGTTGGGAAAGATCTTTGATTGTGTTGTCAGTTATACTGCAGGTGTTCTTTGGTGTGCAAGTTCTAAGGTTTTTAAAAATCTGCCAATGACTGGTGTATTTTATCATACTGATTGACTACCATTAAAACTCAAAGCTGTGCATCCATTTGTAAACCTTGAAGAGAAACAGTGGAATTCATTCCCTTGTGGCTGAGAGTGTAAAGAAATAGGATGTTGGAAATCTTGTTTAAACGGCAAATTACTTATTAAAGAGAAAATAATATTCAAATTTCCATGTTTTCTTTTCACAATATTTTGTATTATTTTTTGATTGGTTTATCTTTTTAGATAATTGTAAGTATCCTCAAAAAAGAAGATGGGGTACCTATCAAATGTTTAATTCAAACGGTGAGGAAATTATCTTTTACTCAGCCACGGCTTTATGTTTTCACTACATTTAGCTGCTTCTTATCTGTTGCTGAGTCAGAACTCCTTGTTTCTTTTTCAGGTGTAGAAGAAGCAACATTATTTGACTTTGAAGTCTTCAGAAAGGCGTTTAAAAAAAATCTCAAAATGCTCATAAGAAATGTAAGTTTCAAACCTTAATAAATTAGAGATCAGTTTTTGTGCCAGTTGTGAGCTGTACAGCAGTTCTGGGCTTAATTAGGTCGGCTTGTGGTATCTTGTTCTCCAGAGCTGTTCCAAACCTGACAGCATCGTGTGATGCCAAGCCATCAGAGCAGGGATATGCTTTTAAGATGGTGTGGCAGGTTACAGAAGGGAGATGTGTAGGAAAGAACTGCAGATGCTGGTTTAAATTGAAGATGGACCCAAAATGCTGCAGTAACTCAGTGGTGCAGGCAGCATCTCTGGAGTGAAGGAATTTGTGATGTTTCGGGTCAAGACCCTTCTTCAGACTACAGATGAGAGATAATTGGCATGCTCTCAAAAATAGCTGAAAACAAAGCTTGACAGCTGTGTATGTCAAATCCCAAGGATTCTGTTGGCAGTGAGACTGTCAAGGACTTCAAATGCTTCTAACAGAATGTCCACCATATTGAGAAACAAAATCGATTGTATATCAACTAAATGTTTTTAAATGAAAATCCAATAAACTGCTGGAATTATTTTTTAAAATAGTTTTAAGATTAATTTTGTTAAACATTTTAAAATATAAAGCAAACGTTTAATTAAATTGAAAGTTACATCCATCCTTGCCTTTCTGCATTGAAGCCGTTCCTCTGCATTCAAAAGTGGGAACTCGCTGCACCTGTAACAGGACTGATCTGTCTTAATTTCATTCAGCTGATTTTTTTCCCCCACATAATTCCTGGAGATTAGCAGAATTTCTACTGCCCTCTGATCAATACTTGCAATTTCCTGGCTGCATTGCAGAGCTTGGCCATCAACTTTGAGATGCACTTTTGTGGAGGAGCTCCACGGGGATGGCATCGGGAGATGGCAGAGATTGGTGGCAATTTGGTGATGAGTTTATTGGTATTGGTTTATCATTGCCATATTTTTTTGGATTTATATTAGCATTTCTGTCAGAAAGTTCAAGTTCTGCTCCAGCAACAAGTCCAATCAAGGCTGGAAAGGAAAGAGTGTTTTGCTATTGGAGGTGCCATCTGTTTCATTGGGTTGACAGGAAAGATCCCACGCTGTTTTTTCTCAGAAGAATGGAGGAATTGTCCTTGGTATCCAAGTAAAATATTCCTCCTTCAATCAACATGGCAAAACACCTAATAAAACAACATTTATCATATCACTCTATGCGCAAATTGGCTCTGTGCAGATTGGTTGGAATGTTTTCATGAAATAACAATGTGATAATGCCAGGTTGTTTTCTCAAAGCTCTTCACATTTCAGTTTGAACTGTAGTGCCCATTGACAGAATCTTTGGCATCTAGTAATAATACCAAGTAGCAAAAGGTGATTGCCTAATCAATATCCAATGTTGCTGGTTTTTCCAAATGTGACTTTCAAAGAAGACTTTGCAATTAAAATGAGAATCAGCTAAGCTTTAATGTTTGATATATCGGGTTATTTCCCTTGTACAAAGCATGGAGCTTTAAAAAAGTAATCTATTTGTTCCAATCTAGCAAACTGCATGTCCATTTTCATTTAAGTTTGCTGGCTAATTTACCTAATATTTGTGTAGTATTAGTGTTCATATGTTTTATAAATTGTTTTGTGGCTTCCTTAGGTTATGGTTAACATCTTAGAACATGGGGACGCTGTCTGGATCAGAATTGCTTGGGGTAAACGACATTCCCCACCTAACCAGAAAAGAGCTTCATATGCGGTCTACCACCCACAGACTCCTTATGTTTTCATGGCTAATCTTGCTGCACAGTTCAGAGTGTATGTTTCTCAGGTACAAAGTATTTTGCCTATAAACTGGATTACATTGGAATCTGCTGCTTTGACTCCCATTTTCGTTTCAGTGTAATTTCTCCTTTATGCCTCTCAATATGCTAACAAATAAAGGTAGGAGCATGAAGAGCAGTTATTCCATGTTCAATCTCTGCATCGTTTTCTGAAAGAACCATGCTTTTATGGTAGATTACAAATTATACAGCTTTCTCCAAGATTCATTGTCTGGGCCTTACTGGTAAGATCAGTATTTGGAGTCACAGTCAGACAGCATGAAAATTGGCCTTGTGTATAACTTGCCCACGTCGATCAAAACGGCTGTCTATATTAGTCCTACCTGCCTGCATTTGGCCCATATCCCTCTAAACCATTACTATCTATTTACCTGTCCAAATATTTCTTAAATTATGTTATAGCACATGCCTCAACTACCTCCTCCTGCAATTCGATCCATATACCCACCACCCTCGTGTGTGTGGGAAAAGGTGCCATTCAAGAGATTCAAGATAGCTTTATTTGTCATCCAAAAAAACTGGGTTTTTTTTGACGAAATTCAGTCACCCATTCATTCGGGTTCTTATTAAATATTTCCCCTCTCACCTTAAGACTATGTAATCTTTTTAAAAAATATTTTTATTGCTTTTTCAAATAGCATACAAAAACATTTAACATAACATAACAAGGCACATCAACAGCAAGGTCACTTTTAGGCACCTAAAGGCACTTTAAATATAAAGGAAGTAAGGCACGTTTCTGCTCAAGTACATGTTTATATATATATATATATATACTGCTCCCACCTTTAATAATCTAACCAGACAATAATCACAATGAAAATAAAGATAGTCAGCAGTTCACTACAAGGGTTCAGTAAAATCATTCCCCTCCAGAAATTTCATAAACGAGCCTCAAATCTTTTCAAAAGTGTCGTATTTCCCCCTTAACTATATATGTAAGTTTCTCCAAAGCAAGACACTGCAGTAATCCATCAACCCAACTTTGCTTGTTTGGTCTATAAACTGATTTCCATGACGAAGCAATTTTATGTTTAGCTTCAAGCAGACAAAATATAACTCTTCTGATCTGTATTGTTAAGTTTACAGCTTGCTGGAAAACACCCGAAAATACAAAGTTAAGGACAAAGTGGAAGCTTCTCTTTTGTGGCAATAGATAAAGTTGTTATTATCTCCTTCCAGTACTCTTGGATGGTGGGGTATTCTCAAAGGCAATGAAACAAGCTACCCTCATGTACACCACATTTGACACACAGATCAGGTGTATTAGGGTTAATGCGATGCAGTAAAACAGGAGTAATATATAGTCTCATTATCCATTTGTACTGGAGTAATTTGAACCGCGTATTTATTGTTTGGACTTGAGATTGTAAGCATATATCCTGCCATTCTTCAACAGTAATTTCTTCATCAAGATTTCTTCACCACGCAAGTCTTTTATCTTCTGAAGATTCCTTTGCTGTAGCTATAATAATTTGGTAAAATCGTGAGATTTGGCCAGCTGCCTCATGATGGTTTAAAGCGCCTTTTCTATAGAGTTTTGAGTTGGCAGACCTATTGAGCTTTGCGTCTTTGTTATGAAGTTTCTAATCTGGAAATGTTTTGAGTCAAGTCCGAATTTTTGTTTTACTTCATGGAATCTTAAATGAATATCATTATTATATAAATCTGAGATTTTACTGATATGCTTGTCCACCCATATCTTAAACCCCAAGTCAGTAGTGCCTGGCATAAAGTTTCTATTTCCCCAGATTGGTGAAAATTGGGATGGAGGAGGATTTTCCCCCAGATAATTTAACACTTCATGCCACACTATCAGTATGTTTTTTATGAAGGGATTTAAAGTGTATTTTTTCAGTGTGGATATATTTGCTGAATATAGATAAAGATTTAAAGGAATTTTAGCAGTTGTGGCCTCCTCCATCCTTATCCAATTTAGGGGTGACTCAAGCTCAAATCAAAAAGAGGCTGCCCTCAGCTGGGCTGCCCAATAGTATCCCTGGAGGTTAGGGAGTTTTAACACACCTCTGTCATATGGTAAGTACAACAGGGTTAAGCGAAGCCTTGAACGTCTACTGTTCCAAATATAGTTACGAAAAAGCTTTTTCATTCTATAAAAAAATTAAAAGGGGGAGCCAGCGGGATGGTCTGAAAGAGGTAAAGGAACTTAGGAAGGATGTTCATTTTGAGAACATTAATACGTCCAATCATGGATAATGGTAAGGATTTCCATCTGTTAATAGATTCTACCACTGAGTCAACCACCGGATTATAGTTAGTGGGCACAATGGATTCTATTGTTGGAATGATTTTTACTCCAAGATATGTAAAACTTTCCAAAACATTTCTGAAAGCAGTATGTAGCGGAGGGGTTAGTATTTCAGAACTTTTAAGAAATAGGATCGTAGATTTAGATGTATTAACTTTATAACCTGAAAAACTTCCATATGTTTCAATTAAATCTAGTAAATTGGGTATAGATTGTTTCAGATCCATTAAAAAAAGTACAATGCCATCCGCGTACCTCCTCCTGCAATTCGATCCATATACCCACCACCCTTGTGTGTGGAAAAAGGTGCCATTCGGGTTCTTATTAAATATTTCCCCTCTCACCTTAAAACGATGTAATCTGGTTTTTGATTCCTCAACTCTGGGTAAAAGATGGCATTCACCCCATCTATTCCGCTCATGGTTTTATACAGTTCTATAAGATCACCCCTAATCTTGCTGCCAAGAAATAAAGTCCTAGCTTGCCCACCCTCTCCCGAAAGCTCAGGCCCTCGTGTCTTGGCAATTTATTCATTAGCAATCTCTAATTGTCCTTGAACTGAGCAGCTTGCTGAACCGTTTTTCAAAGTATTTTGCATTAATGAATTGAAGCAAACAAGATGCGGGTGGCACCTTTTCCCTGAGGAAGGAATTGTCTGAAGGTTATAATTGAGCCATATGAATTTCTAGAAATGGTAGGTTTTTGGCCATCATTGTAAATAATTATAAAAATAGAGCATATTCAGCAGATTAGGCAGCATCTGTGGAAAGACAATTACCATTGCAGATCAGTAACTTATCACTTCTCCCAAGAATGAACCTGAATTTATCCAATCTTCACAATAACCTTGCTGACCTATGGAAATAAAACAGATTATTCATCAGCGTTGTACAATATGCTATACCTTGCAGCATTGTGTATGGGAGTGATGTACCACTTAAATTACTGGCAATGAAGATGCCTGGATTAATAATCCAGTGATCCAGAGCCAACCTGCCCCGGACTTGTATCTGAATTTGGCTCTGGAATTTGATCTGTTATCAATATGATTTTTTTTTTTAAACTTGCAATTAGTAATCTAGAAATTCAAAATACTGCTGTAAATATGAAATAAAAACACAACTGTGGAAATATTCAGCAGCTCAAGCAATATTTGTGGTGTGAAAGTTTAACATTTCAGTTCATCACCTTTGAAACAGAGGTCAGTGACCTGAAATATAAACCTTTCTCCCTCTGCAGAAGGTGCCTGATTCAATATTCTCTGTTCTTATTTCAGATTTCCAACATGACCACATTATTGGGGTTTTTTATTGCTGTTAATTTTTTAAATTCCAGATAATCAAATGAATTTAAATTCTAAAGCTAACATGGTAGGATTTGAGCTCTGGTCTGTGGATTACTAATGCAATAATTTGATCACTCACTGCCATACACCAAGATGCAAGATGGATCCTGCTGATTGATATATGCTGCTGAATCAATTGTGTTTTAAGACAGTGGTCGTCTATAGAATGCCCGAGGTGTTAAGATGGGGAACCTTCAGAACCAGTCCTGCTGAGTTCTCCAATAAGTGCTACTGTTCTTAGGCAGAGACGTGAAAACACAATAGTCCTGACTAGCCATTCCCGGCATAGATGGTGACACTGGTCTGGTGTCTCCACCTGAGTCACTAAGAATACAGGCCAAAGAGGCATTGTTTATGAGGCACCACCCTTGACAATCTAAAACTTTGTTGAATAAAAAAAGGTGGTGGGGCCAGTTTTATTTGTTGAAGATATAAATGCAATTTGATATCTTAATTTGATGTGACATTGAGTGTTAAGTATTTTGTTTACTAAATTCTCAAATGTTTTAAACCAGTCTTGCTGGGAATGAAACTTGATAATAAAGATAAGCAAGCTGTGCCTTTTACACTTCTTTTTCTTTCATTGAAGTAGTTAGCTGCTTATCTTTGGAGATGAAATTTGAGTATAATTTTATTTCAAATATTCTAACCTTTCTGACCTTTTAATGGATTTGCAACAAATGCTTTATTCTTGTATTTTACATTATAAAAAGGTAGCAATGGAGAAACAATGCTTAAAGTGCAGATAATCATTTTGTAGAAAGCAAATGCACCTACATTTCTTCATTGCAATTGCTGTCCAATCAATTGAACCCTCTGAGCGTGATTCTAATTATTTATTTAATTGGTGTGTTAAGGCAGTTTCAGTATATTTTGAAACTTTAGCTATTTTTCGTATGACTCAATCCCATTTATCTACTTGCCATGCTATTATGTCATAATTTGAGTTTGCTGCTTAGACTTTGGTTTGTTCTTCATATGTTGGGTGCCAGCTTAACAAAAAGTTGCCCTTTCTAAAATTGGCTTAATTTTATTTACAGGCTCTGGTTGTTGCAACTGAGCACAACATGCTCAAGGAGTTGGATCTTCGAGGTCATTGCTTGTATTCCCTGCGAGACATCGCTTTTAAAAGATTTAACCCGGTAATGCAAAACATTTTTTTCTCCCATGGCAAGTTCCATAATTTTGAGCTGGATTGATTTACTTTGCCTTGACTTTTTTTTAAAATTTACTTATGTTCCTTCTTTGCCTCCCCAACTCCTCCAAAGAAAATACCCAGTTACCATGAGTCAAACATTGCATCTGTTGTCAGATTACACTGATTCTGATCAATAGTAGCAGTAATAGTGTCATTCAGGGATAGTGCGCTACTGTCGCCTACACATGAGAATATCTGTTCAGCATATCTATAATACTAAACCTCACTCCATTAAATTCCTAAGTCTGGTCAATTTGACATCTGACTCTTTAAATAACTCTTCCAAACAATATTCTCTCAAGCATCTTTAAGTTTTATTTTGTTAAAATTACTTGTTATAGGTATTTTATATTCTCTTTTATTTTAATTTCAGGCACTATCTGTACATCACAGGAAACCTCTACAACAGCTAAACTCCAGCCAGGACTCTGGTATTGTTTTATTTATTGTTCTTGTGCACATTATTCTCATTGTAACAGCAGTTAAAGTGTTGAAAGTAGAACAATGCCGTGCTGAATTCCTACTGTGAATTATCCTATCCGAGAAGCAATAATAAAACTTCGAAATTGCTTAATATTGTATTTCGACGCTCTGAGATGGATGAATATGTTCCAGTATTTGTTGGTTCTTGTGCTGGTATTCCAGATTGTAATTTTTCTTTTATTTTGGTTGTGGTGAAATATCGTAGTTGGGAGTGAAGGGCATTTTAGCCGATGTTATCTACACAGTTGAGTCAGTAATGCATTGCGAATTATACTTAATCTTTGTGTTCATTTTTCAACAGGAACTTTTAATCTTGCTGTAAAATTACAAATGTTCACTGTGGTGATGACATTTGGGCCATTTATGTATTAATGTACATTATTATACAGATTAGAGGAAAATAACAGTGGAATGTTAGGGGATCTTTCCACACCAGTTATCTGCTAAAAGGATAGTGTCCTTTTGTTTGAAGGAGCCAATGATTTGTACATTATGATCCTTCATTAACTCTAAAGGATCTCTTCAACAAAAATTGAGTTAAATGTTTTGGCTAAGGTCCTTGTTTCTCTTGGGAAAGGTCTGACTATTGGAAATCGCTAATTTATTTTTGTCTCCAATCTTTCCACAATTAGCACAAGATGAGAGGATATCTGTAGAACATCTGAGAGAGAAAGAAGAGGCCAAAAGATTAGCAACAGCAGCATTTGGAGAAGGATCACTACCAAAACTGGAGGTGGTTCACTACAGGGTATGTACTGAATGACATTTTGATTTTGATATATTTTTGTTACAGTGCACGCTTTTGTTTTAGTGTATGTTTTGTTAGTAGGCCTTTGATCAGCTGAAACCATGGTTGACCATGAATAATATCAGCAGAAAGGTGCTGATGGGTGCCCAGCAGCAGAAATCTGACAGTTTTCTTCTCCCAGTGTAATATCAAGAAAATATTTCATAAAAGTAAAAGATGTAACATTGCTTTGATTTTCCGGCTGTTTTGTTAACTACTTTTATTATGTTGTGTATTCTTCTATCAGTTGCAAACTGCCTTTAGGAATGAATGCAACACGGAGATTTTATCAGACAGAAATAAACCATTCCGATGTGTGGCAAAATTTTCTAGTCCAAATGTTCTTGAATCATTGAGAGCACTACCAGAATTGGGTAGGTATATCACATTCTTACATTCATCACCTCGTGTATGTCTATTTTCTTTTACCCATCATTTGTAATAAAACCTAATCCTTTAGTACTGACAGTCCAATACCTCAAAATCATTTTTCACAACCGTAGTTAATACAGAATCCCTGTGCCTATTGAGTTTCATGTTGCTGAGGCTCATTTTTAAGTATTTCAAGCTTCACTTGTAAATTTCTTTTTGCCTGGTCAGTTTAAAAGTAATAGGTTAAAAAAATTAAGAATATTTGACATTTTTGTCTGATAATAAAACGTGATAATTCTGTTAGTAAACATGGCGATCTTGTATGTTTGTTTTTCAAGGGATTGCTGATATTCCCATTTCAACCATGTTCAGCAGTATACCAGAAAAGGGGAAAAATTATTTCAAGATAACAGACAAAAGGACTACTGGGCATAATTCATCAGCCCCTTAACTATGTAGTTTAAGTCCATGGGTGTTCTGTAAATACTTGTAAGTTTGAAATACTTGTATGTATGAAAAAATCTGTTCTGTGTGTAATATATCTTTTGATAGCCTGTGTGTGTGAACCCAAATTTTGTACATCATGAATGAAGTGGCATGGTGAATATTTTGAAATTAATAACCTGGGGAAAGCAGCTCATAAATTCCTTTCATTGACGCAATGTTTCTTGTGGAAACAGTTTATTCATTTGAAGGCAAAGGTTTTTTTCCCTACTCTTGGGTTCTCCTTGGCACAAGCAAGACAGTGTGGTAATTGAGGTTAGTAGTTAATAGCCCATCGAAATAACTGTTCAGACAGTGGGTGTGTAATGGTGCTTGTTCCAGGATCGAGGACCTGTCATCATAAGTCATTCCCACCCCAAAGGAGTAACATTTGTTACTCATACAACTTCAGTTAAATGATTGCCTTGTAGTTCATAGTGCACTAATCATTCTAGAGACTTGAGCACAGTGCAATGCAAAATGAGTTGTGTATTGTTTGGGGTACCTTTTAAATAAAACTATAAACAGACGATCCATGTGTGCTCAGTAAATGAAAACGATCCCATGGCTGCTCTTTTGAGAAATACTGGGGAATAATTGTCAGTGTACGAGCTAACCATTCATCAGCATCACTTTTTTTTAAAAGAAAAACCTGATCATTTTGACTGGGGCATTCATAGGAGCTTGCGGGATACAAACTTGGCTTTTGGTCCCTATTGCAAAGGTTGTGTATTTGTATGTTCCTCATTAGTTCAAAGCACTTTGGGACATAGTGACGTTGCTGTCACGACAGATGATTGTTATTTTTCTGAGAATGTACCTGTATTTGCAAATGCTCTTCCACCAACCCATCCACCACCCTATCCTTCCAAATCACGATGCTTGAACCTTTTCTGAATTTTTTTAAATTTGGCATTCTTGCATCTTCCATCCTTAAAAATAGTTTAAAATAGTCCTCTGCCCTCGTAATCTTCACAATCAGATTCAAGTAAGGAACATTGTAGTAGTACTTCAGTCATGCAGGATGACCTGACCTATTGTTGAATGGTGATATTTTACAGCTGCTTTATTTTAAATGAATACTTCATTGTTCTCCAGGCCAGTCATATTTTCAGTATCATTGATTTTAAACTAATTTAGTTAATCTGCAATTTTATCTTAATTAAGAAAATCAATTGCGTCTCCTCTTGCTTTTAAAATATTTCCCCTGACTTTAGTTTACTTTTACAATGGTGTCTGATTGTACTTTATCTACTGTTGATTTTAGGATCATCAAAAGATGATGTCCCATGATTGTGTTTTCCATTAATAAACCGATTTTTTTTTCTTCCCCTGTCCACCCTCATTTTCTGACAGTATTTTTAAGCTGGACTCTTGTGAAATTCAACATACTGGCATCAGCGCCTTAGGCCAATTTATATTTAAATATTGAACAATAGCGGGAGAATTGTGACATTCAATCAAAGCTTTACTGCCACGGAATTTTCTGCTTACAAAAACCAAATCAGTAGGTTTGAGGGAATAAATGGTTGCATGCCATTTCAATTCTGTCTGCTGTCATACTCTGAATTTGTGGGTTGGAATGTAATTGTCTACAGTTCAAATTTGTGATTAGAAAGAATGCAGAGAGTTTAAGAGAATAATGTGCTTTAGGAAACATTCCCTCCTCCCACCCCCATCCCAAATAAAGAGCCTTCATTTTTGAGTTTAATGTGAAATAGCAGATTTTCCACTCATAGAATAATTCATTGACTAGTTAGTGGATCTCATCAAAAAGTAATCAGTACTTGAATCTGCTATTACCAAACTTGTCGTGCAAGGTACTCTCAGTGTGATTTAATTTTTTTTTACCATGTTGAATGGGAATCTTGTGTTTAGTGTTTGATGGATGGAAGCCATGCAAATACTGATTTTGTGAACTTTTGTCCTGTGGGCTATCAATTGTTTCTAGTCTTGGCACTGAATGTGGTGCTATTCAGTTTCCATAAGAATAACAGCTGAGTTCAGCACAGTTCATTCAATGTGCTGATCGCAATCCAAAATGGAAACGCTATAATTTGTCTTTTTTAATTCTTGGCTTGAAGGCAATTTGCAAAAATTACTAACTGTACAGGCTGAAGAAATTAACCTGGTCCTTCCTTGCTCACTGCTTGGATTAGTTTGTGTATCAGTTATGATATTGGACATACAGTCTCAATTGATGAAAATCTAACTGGACCACCTTGATAAAGCTTTTTTATATACAGTCTGAAATTGGATCAGAAGTGATGTTTCATTTTCCTTGTACTTTTGAGGTTGAAAGAAATCCAGTTTGGCTCATCTGTTCTGACTATATGTTAAAGTATTGTTAAAATTATTGAAATGTATTTGCATGATAAGTCTTTGTATAATAAATTGTTGTACTTGCTTGGATCTCTGGTTTCTTTATCACGGGCAGAAAATGTTATAGCTCCCTAAGAGGTGTGTTCAAACTGTACTGAAGGAGAACTCGAGCCAGTTTTGATACATTGTCCATGTGTATTTGAAATAAAGCAAACCTAGCTAAGGAAATGGGTTAAACTATAGATTGGGGGAGAAAGAGGATTGGGGGCTTTTTATTTACTTGAGATGGCTCAACATGCCGCAGATTAACCATGGCAACAATGAATCATCTCTACTCTGTACACTTCATTCCATACTGCTTTACATTTAATGGCCATGTCTCTGAACAGGAAAACGGAATCATTGAGATTTTTAGCCAATTGAGATTTTGACATTTAGTTTTTAATTTTGGAGATGCAGCATTGAAACAGGTCCTTCGGCCATCGAATCCATACCAACCAGCAATCACCTATCTCTGAATTTCACTCCCCGAGCTCTAAACTTCCTCACCAATGTAAATGACCTCCATATCTACTCTTTCAATCCGTTTCAGGGTCCTGTATTTCAGTGAAGTAATCTCATTCAACTACACTGCAGAAAGTATCTGATTCCTCCTGATTTATCATGTATGTGTACACTGGGGTGACTTGATTGTAATCATGTATTGCCTTTCCGCTGACTCATTAGCAAACAACAAAAGCTTTTTCTGTACCTCTGTACACGTAACAATAAACTAAAGATAATCCTCTATGCCCAAATTAATCTATCTTTGGCCACTATGGAGATTTGAGCAAAAGTCTAGACCACTTTGTTATAGTATTGATGTGAGCAGTGCACAACTCCAGTTTAATGTCTCCTCTCTCAAAGTAGATGTCATATTCTGGTTTGACTTTATGACACTATTTTGAAGAATAATTGGGGTTACCCAGTGCATTGGCCAATGTTTCTGGTTTAGCTTTATTAGATGAGGGATAATCACGTTCATTTGTTGTAGTTTGCCTTCCCCATGTTCCAACATTCTTGTCGTTATATATTTCAAAAATATTTTGGGGCATAGTGAAAGCATGGATAGTGCTGTATAAATTGGGACAATCAATGAAATAAAGTTATTGTCAAATATTCTGTACCTTCTAACGCCATGATTCTTCAATCCTGAACGATGAGGACAGCAGGTTCATGGGAGTGTTGCAAAGCTCTCAGAACCTTCTGTGGAAGAAATGCTGTGAATTAAGAAAACCATTAAGTCCCTTTACCACCATCTCAAGACAAAAAATGAGTAATAAATGCTGCCTTTGCCAATGATGCTGGATGTACACATCCAGTAAGTTAATAACATTTGCAGATTGTTGCAACTGGTAGCCACATAACACAATTTACAGCTCACTGCCTCATTAGGGAGGTCACAAATTCTTCACAAGGAGAAAATATTTAATCTATTGTATAGATGCTGACAATTTGTGTCTTGGGATTTGAAACAAAACCAGAAAAGGATGAAAAAAGACAAGTAGATCAGATAGCATCTGTGGAAAAGGAAACCTTAAACATTTTGAGCCTATGATCCTTCATCAGAACAGGAAAGAGAGATGCAGGTTGTAGTATTGAGGGTCAGAGGAGAGCCGGGGAGTGGACAAAAGCTGAGGCAACACTCCTCGACTTGGCGGGCACAGCAGTTTCCAGTGGTCCGGGCCTGGGTTCGACCGGGAAGGCGGTGAAAGCCGGCGAGGCAGTGGATGTTGGTGCTGCACCTCGTGGTGGCAATCTCAGCCTCGTGATTTAGGGCAGGCGGCACGGTCCAGCGGTGGAGCCACCGGCCTGCGGGCAGTTGAGTCGCGTGTCGGTGGAGGGACCGGTCTGAAGGCGGGCAAGCTTGGAATCCTTGGTAGAGTCCAGGTAGGCGAGGAAGCTTTTTTTGAGGGCGTGGATCTGTCACTGAATGAAGTACAATTGCGGTCCATTGCAGGTCTGGGTGAGTGAGGCCCGGAGCTGTGGGAGAGTCAGAGCGAAGGTCTGCTGGTGCCGGCCCATCGCAGCCAGTGAAGAACGCAGGGCGCGAAAATAGAACTGTTACGAAAAGCGACAGATCGACTGTAATCTGGGTTGGTCCCGAACTGGGATGTCTGGAACCGGAGCTGGAATCTATGAGGTAGAAGATGGAGGTGCATACAAGCACTGAGAAAACACACGTGGCTGTGGTAGCGAGTCTGGATTTAAAATGTGGTCGTAGAGTTGGAGAGCAGGAGGAATCAGAGAGGGGTAGCAGCAAAAGATGTTGCAGAACTCTCGTCAGAGAGCAGAACTTCAATGTAGACCTACTTTGTAGCGCTGCTGTGAAACTGACACAATTGAGTCATCTAAGGAAGCCAGACAACTTGGAACTTGCAATTGTTCACAATATTCTATATAATAAGGTTTCTTTCCACTCTGGTTTTGGGGATTCTGCGTAAATTTAGTTTTATGATGAAAGATAAAGCTGTTTTTGCATCATTAATACAAGTAAATGAGTGTTTCAGTCTAGCTATTTATTTAAAGATTGCTAGTGCACTATTGAGGAAGGAAGTTCTGGACTGAGAAAGCTAGTATATTTAATTACATTAAATTAAAGAAGGGCAAATGGACTGGTTAGATAGGCAAAAAGTGTTTTGAAAATGATGAAGTCTGAGGTAAGTATCCTGGGGAAAATGTAACTAAAAAACATAGCACAAAAAGTAAGGAGATTTGTGTTTGGTAGATTATTTCTTTGTTGTAACAATGCTTCTTGGCAATAAATCTTATACCGTTGGATAGCCTGTTTATTTCCCTTTTAAATGGCGCCACATTTGTAAGGAACATGCATTTGTGGGATGAGCAGCAGAGCTGAGTATATGGGTTGCGCCCATGAAAAATTTGCCAAATCATCTCTGCCAATGCCAAACAGCTTATTCTGCTGTTGCTATTGACTCTTGTTTTGAGCTTCTGGTACCCCCAGGTGCTGACAATCAGGTGCCTGATTGGCACCTGATTGGCAGCATCTGTGAGCACGGGCCCTGCTACCGTGGTCAGTAGGTGTCTGCTCCAAGAATCGGCATGCCACGTTTGACTGATCTGGATAGGGCCCGTGAGATAGGGCAACTTCAAGCTGGTGTTCCGCAAAACCAAGTGAGCCCTAGTACCATCTCCAAAGTGAAGGCCAAGTTCCATATAACGGGGGATATCAGAGACAGGCCGCGAAGTGGGCGTCCCAAGAAGACGACACCCGAAGAAGACCGTTTCCTCACCCTGTCAGCACTTAGGAACCGTAGGCTGTCTTCTACAGATTTGCAGTCAAGGTTTGCAGGACGATATGGCCGACGCCTCTCTGCCCAGACAATTCGGAACAGACTGCACGCAGCCGATCTCCGGTCTCATAGGGCTGCCAGGAGGCCTGCCATGACTGCCCTTCACCGTCAAGCCAGTTTGCGCTGGTGTCGGCAACACGTGCACTGGAACCTGAACATGTGGAGGAACGTTATGTTCAGCGATGAGTCCAGATTCTGCCTACGGCAGTTGGATCATAGGGTCAAAGTGTGGAGAAGACGCGGAGAACGCTATGCTGATTGCTGCACCGATAGAGCAACATCTTTTGGTGGAGGCAGTGTGATGGTGTGGGGCGGCATCTCCCTCACTGGAAAAACGAGGCTTGTCATCATTGGAGGCAATCTCAATGCAGAGAGATATTGAGATGAGATTCTGCAACCAGTGGCAATCCCATATCTCCACAGTCTGGGACCGAACTCTATCCTCCAAGATGACAATGCTCGCCCCCACAGAGCAGGGTTTCTCAGAGACTACCTCCAGAATTTGGGAGTGGAGAGGATGGAATGGCCTGCCAGCAGTCCTGACCTCAACCTCATTGAACACTTGTGGGATCAGCTTGGGCGTGCTGTTCGTGCCAGAGTGACCAACACAACCACGTTGGCTGACTTGCGACAAATGCTGGTTGAAGAATGGGATGCCATCCCACAACAGTGTGTGACCAGGCTGGTGACCAGCATGAGGAGGAGGTGCCAGGCTGTTGTGGCTGTGTATGGTTCTTCCACACGCTACTGAGGCTCCTGTTTATTAAATGAATAAATTGTTAAATTGCCAATATGTCTTGTTTCTTCAGATTTCAATCATCCAATCCACCAAACAACACCGAACAAGAGTCAATGGCAGAATAAGCTGTTTGGCATTGGCAGAGAAGATTTGGCAGATTTTTCATGGGCGCAACCCACATACTCAGCTCTGCTGCTCATCCCACAAATGCATGTTCCTTACAAATGTGGCACCATTTAAAAGGGAAATAAACAGGCTTTCCAACGGTATAAGATTTATTGCCAAGAAGCATTGTTACAACAAAGAAATAATCTACCAAACACAAATGTCCTTACTTTTTGTGCTATGTTTATATTAGAATGAGCAGTAAATTGAAATAGATCCACTTCCCACAGAGGGAACAATGCAAGGGGTCATGGATTTAAATTGATTGGAAGAAGAGAATTGAGGAAAAAATTGTTTTTCATTGAAGTAATTGAAAGATGAAACATGGACATAGGCTCTTTGGCCCACTGACTTTACACTAGTTTTATGGTATTCCCTATTCTCAGCCAATCCCCCTACACACGGGACAATTTTGAGAGGCCAATTAACCTACAAATCCGCACGTCTGGGATGTGTGAGGAAACGTACATGGGTGCAGGCAGAACTCCAGTGCATACTCCTCACAGACAGCACCAGAGAACAGGCTCAAAGGATTCAGGATATCTTTATTTGTCATCCAAAAAACAAGTTTTTTGGACGAAATTTAGTCACCCACAGTCCAACAATAAGAGCAATAAAATAATCAAATTACACAACCCCAACCAACACAAAACACAAAAAAAAGAAACATCCATCACAGTGAGTCTCCTCCAGTCCCCTCCTCACTGTGATGGAAGGCCAGGATGTCTTTTCTCTTCCCCTGCCGTCTTCTCCCGCGGTCAGGCTGTTGTACTTGCCATGTTCCAGGCCGCGCCGGACGGTCAAACCCAGGTCTCTGGTGCTGTGAGCTAGTAGCTCTACCAGCGGCGCAACATTGCCCTCAATTTGCAGGGGGGGGGGGGGGGGGGTGTAAACCTCATTGGGTAAAAGTTGTGGAGGCAGATGGATAGTGGAAGACCTACAGGATTACACTGGGGTACTGATACCATGATCATATTGAATGGTGGTGCTGGCTCGAGGGGCCAAATGGCCTACTTCTGCACCTATTTTTCTGTTTTTCTATGTATCTGTACTGCAAGAGCCAGAAGTGGAATTAACCCAAGGTGCATGTTTTTGCCTGGTGTGGACACTGTCATGAACAGTCGCTTCTTATCTACAGATTGTTGTGATTGCATTCCATCCCTGTCTACTGCCTTTAACCTTGCCAGCGGCATTCGGTGTTTTGTGTCCTAAACTGTTTGGGTTGCTATGGGGCAGCTTGCAGTACACAATTAATTGAACGCAACAAAATAGCAAAGATAACAAGTATTTTATTGTCATTTTTGGACCGAAATGGAACAATGCCATTTATCTATTTGCAGGAGCAGCAGCAGCACAACAGGTTTGTAGACAAAGTACTCAATAGATGATATAATAAACAAACAGATAAACTTTAATAAATAAAATAAACAATTGTTAACGATGAAAAACAAAGGGAAAATATTGCTTTTCTTTTGTTCGGCCGACAAGTGTTTGAAATAGATAACAATTAAGCGAACTTTACTGATAAAATAAATTGTTTATTGAGCAAGATAAGCACCATCTCAGGGTAATATTTAAGGCGGGGCATGATTTGAGGTCATGCGAACTGACGGGGGTGGGGTCAAGGTGTGATGGACGGGCCCTTCAGCCAATGGGTGGGCGGGACCGCGCGGCAAGATGGCGGCAGCGTGTGCGCATGCAGGCTGCGAGCGGGATAACGGCTCATCGCCCCCGACCCGCTCCCTGTCCGCGCCGCCACAACAGCAACAACAGCAGGCGGCCGGTCCGCCGGCCTCTCAGCTCATCCGGCCGTCGGTCAGCGAGCTGAGTCGGGAGGTGCGGACCAACATCTTGTGCACGGTGACGGGCTGCGGCAAGGTGCTGCCCAACCCGCCGGCCCTCGGCATGCACCTCGCCAAATCCCACAGGGTGCAGGTAGGTGCGGGGAGGCCCGTGGCGAACCCCCCCCCCCCCCCCCCCCCGGCACATATACATCCCTGCCCCTCAACCCCCTCCGGCTCTCTACCCCTCCCCCCCAGCACTCACCTCCTTTCCCAGCCCTCGCCCCCTTTCCAACCATCGCCTCCTTTCCCAGCTCACCCCACGTCTCTCCCCTCGCCCCCCACCCCACACACACACACCCCCCGCACCACTCCCCCTCCCACCCCACACACACACACACACCCCTCCCCCCACCACAAACCTGGCACACCGGGGTGGTGGTAGAAACAGATATGACAGTGGTGTTTAAGAATCCGAATAGCTTTTGTAGTTGTGCGTTATTTATTTATTTGCATTTGTTTCTAATTGCAGGGTTGCAGCCTTAACCCAACTGTTAAGAAGGATTTGAAATCTTCTGTTCAGAAAGTATACTGCTGCCCCATTGAAGGTTGTCCAAGAGGACCAAACAGGCCATTTTCTCAATTTGCCCTTGTTAAGCAAGTAAGCAGTGGTATCCTACAATTCTGTGTTTACATTGAGCTTGTTTATGTTACTGACTGAACCTTGAAGAAATTCAAATCAGTTATCAAATAATAAACTACACTTTCTGGGTTGAAGTTGCAGATTAGCAATTTTGTGGCAATGTATATTTCTTAACCAATTTTCGAAATATAGTCATAGAGTCAAACTGCAAGAACAGGCCCTTTGTCCCAACTTGCTCACATCGGCCACCATGTCCCATCCACACTAGTCCAACCTGGTTGCGTTTGGCCCATATCCCTCTAAACCTGTCCGATCCATGTACCTGTCCAAATGTTTCTCAAACATTGCGATACTACCTGCCTCAACTACCTCCTCCGGCAGCTCGTTCCTTACACCCATCACGCTCTGTGTGGAAAAAGTTACTCAGGTTCCTATTAAATCTCCCCCCCCCCCCCCCCAAAAAAACTATGCCCTCTTGTTCTCAATTTCCCTACTCTGGCCAATTACCATTTTCTAGTCATTACCATTTTTTTATGGGGGGAAACTGCATGGAAATTGCCACATGACTCGTTGTAACAGCACCTTTGCTTCCAAAATATATTTCATTTTTCCAGTGTTTGGTTTCTGACAGCAGCGAGTTAGATCTGATTTTAGGGAAGATTTTTTCACTTGAGAACCTTGTGAAGCAGATCAGCCTTCAGTGTGAAGGAGCTGTTTGTGGCCTTTGGAGAGTGAAAGATGGGAGACTGATAAGAAGAGAATGAGAATAGTTATGTCCAGAGACGAGAATGAAGGGGTTAGCCAGTAAAGGCTGTTTATCCATTTTATCTGCTGCAGTTTAAGCTCCTTTTTGCCATTTTTCTAATTTTTCTCCAGCACTTTATGAAAATTCATGCTGAAAAGAAACACAAGTGTGACAAATGTAATAATTCGTATGGGACAGAATGGGACTTAAAGCGACATACCGAGGACTGTGGTCGTATTTTCCAGTGCACTTGTGGCTGTCCTTATGCCAGCAGACCAGCACTGTTGTCCCATATTTACAGAACTGGACATGAAATCCCAGCAGAACATCGGTAAGTGAATGATATTTTGAGCACGATCCAGGCAGATCAAAATGTTCACAGCATTCTTTGTATAGCTTTCTGTGTGGCAAGTCATCTATTCTGTATCATAAACTGATGATTCAAACAGCTGTTTGTTTTTCTTCTTGAATATGTTTAACCATCACGTTAGAACCATACTGATCTAATCTGAAGAAAGGTCTCAACCTGAAACGTCACCCATTCCTTCTCTCCAGAGATGCTGCCTGTCCCGCTGAGTTACTCCAGCATTTTGGATCGACGTTCGATTTAAACCAGCATCTGCAGTTCTTTCCTACAAATACCGATCTAATGATGAGTATTCTCATTGATGATAAACGAACTCGGTTCTGTAACTTGTTTATATTGGCTGAGTTTCAATAGTTTTATTGCTGGCCAAGCAGTTAGCATTCGGGCCATTATTCTAACACTGACAGCAACTTCTGTCCCGAATAAATATCGGCAGCAATTTGTCCTGGACTAGCCATGTCGAAGCAATGGCCAAGAAAGCATACCAACGCCTCTACTTCCTTTGAAAGCTATGTGGTTCGGCATATCCCCAGCAACCCTTACCAACGTCTACCAGATTTGGGAACAGCTACATCCAAGACCGCAAGAAATTGCAGAGAATTGTGGACATAGCCCAGACCATTACACAAACTAACCTCCCTTCTATTGACTCCATCTACATCTTGCATTGCCTTGGCAAGACCATCAGCAGAATCAAGGACGAGTCTCACCCCAGTCACTCCCTTTTCCCAGCAAGCAAGAGGTTCAGATGTTTGAAAACGTTTGATTCGGGGACAGCTTTTCCCCAGCTGTTATCAGGCAACTGAATCGTACCCACACCAACTAGAGTGTGGTCCTGAATTGTGAAATGTGAATTATATATATATATAGGTCTGAAGTGCTATTCCCTCATCTCGTTTCTTTCTTAATCTCGTGTCTAATCGCATGTCATAGACTAATTTTATGTTTCTTTTTATATATTTATTAAAAATTAGAAATCAGAAAATTTCTTGATCAGCTACTGTTAATCCCCCCGACACTTGCTGAAAAGAAGCACTAGATAGGCCTCGTATCAGGATCTCACGGATTCTCTTTAGGAAGTGCCAGATTAGGAATAACATTAGAAAGCGAGAAGTATATGCCAGCGATCTAAATTATTCATTGTGGGGTGTTCCACTATTTTGCTGTTGACCAGAAAATGCAGGCAATTATTGTACCATCTTTTGAAGGCAGCATGAAGCTTGTGATCAGATGATTTTCTGATAAACAGCTGGAGGCAAAGCAGTGAGCCTGGTGTTCTGGATATGCTAACTCTAGGTATGTGTGTAGGTGACTGATGTATTTTCACAACGCTGTATTACCAAAAATTACCTAAGAAAATATTGTTGATGTTGTCTCCTCCGGTCTCGCAAAGTTTTGAGAGGATTTCAGCTTATGTTATTCTTATAAGAAATGTGGAACATTTTTCTTTTATCCTCTGGTATTTTTGTTTCACTTATTGAACTTGTGTACGATTGTACTAATTCATAATATGATCTGACTGGATAACATGCAGACAAAGCTTTTCACTCTACCTCGGTATACTTGACATTAATATGCCAATACCAACCTCGGTGTTTAAAAATAACTTGCCCTGCAAATCTCCTTAAAAATGTACCCCTTCAATTTTTTACATCAAAGCTATGCCTTCTAATAATTGACTGTCTACCTTATATATACTTCTATTCGGTTTCCCCTCAATCTCCAAATCTTCAGAGAAAAAAATCCAAATTTGTGTAACCTCACCCTATAACTAATACCTTCTAATCCAGACAGCATTCTGGTAAACCTCTTTTGCATCCTCGCCAAAGCCTCCAGATACTTTCTATAATGGTGCAAGTAGAACTGCACACAATACTCCATATAGTCTAACCTAAAGTTTTACAAAGGAGCAATTTGCCTTCCTGAATCTGGAACACGATTCCCTGACCAATGAAGGCAAGCATACACTTTCTTTACCACTCTATCTACTTGTGTTGCTACTTTTGCTATGGACTTGAACCTGTGATCCCTCTGTACATCAATGCTGTCAAGGGTCCTGCCATTCATTAACTGAATATTTTCCCATTACATTTGACCACCCAAATAGCAGCACCTCACACTCACCCATATTAAATCTATTTCTCTCTTCCCCACTAAAACTGTCGTCACTCATGCTTCAATTATTTCCAAGCATTTGGGTCTGATGAAGTCTGAGGAGCGAACCACAATGCAGACTGGCTTCGTCGTCGGTTTAAAAAGTGTAGTGTGGATTAAAGGAGTTTGTAGACCATCTTTAGCACAAGTTACATGCGTTGATTCTTCTGAACTAATTTCATTCTTTCCTTATTTAAGGGCATGTGTTCGGCAATCTTGATTAAGGAATTAATTCCTTTATTAAAATTAATTTATTCTTTTGGGAAACAGTTCATGAATTTAAAATTTGTGTTTTGTGGAGGGGAAAATGGCAGCAGATTTTGCAATGTTAATTATGTAGTTTCTCTACCTAGATAGTCTGTGGAGATAAAATTAAAATCTGTTACATAACGATGAGCTGAAATTTCTTTACACCATTAAGATTCTTCAGTCACCTTCATAAAATTTATGAATGCTCAGTTATTGAATAAATTCAAGGTTGTGATTGATTGAGGTTTTTTGGGGCTTAAGGAATTAGCTGCTGTCTTATTTACTGGCAGTGTAAACTTAAGTCTATGTAGCTTGCTGCTATTCCTTATGTTCTTAAAATAGAGCTATGTTGATCTGGCAGCTTGGCTGCCAAGTAGCAGATTTCAAGTTGCCTCGGTGAAAACATTGACATTTGTGGAAACCTGTTTAATAACTTTGGACTTATTGCAGAGCTGTATAACTCACACATGACTGAGAATCATTTCAGAAAGAGCCAAACAAATGGAGATCTTTTTCACTGAAACTACTTTCCTTTGGTTGATGTGAAATTGTAGTACAGATAGTGTCACGAAGAAGCAGGACTCACAAATCGAATAACTTGATCATGAAAGTTGAATGTTTCCAATTAAAAACTATAAGGAAAATAAAACTCTTGGATCACTCTGGTCTTCAGTGTTAGGTAGAGTAGTCCAGGCCCAAATTAAACTGAACTGCAGTTGGCTATAAGTAGTAAGCTCATTCCTGACTTTAGTTTCTGCATGTTGCAACACTTGAAGTCAGGAATACTCTAGACTTTACATTAGAGATACAGTGTGAAAGCAGGCCCTTCAACCCGCTGAGTCCGTGCCGACCAGCAATCACCCCATACATTAGCACTATCCTACATACTAGGGACAGTTCTACAAATTACCAAAGCCAATTAACCTACAAACCTGTACATCTTGAGATGTGGGAGGAAACCGGAGAAAGCCCTTGCGGTCATCGGGGGAACATACAAACCCTGTACAGACAGCACCCGCAGTCAGGATTGAACCCGGTCCCTGACGCTGTAAGGCAACACTGAGCCTCAGTACAGCCCTTGAGAGGAGATTAGATGCTAAACATCCTATGTTATTGCTGGTCTCAGCACAGAGATTGGGCAGACAGTAGCTGATTCTCGACCCTCTTCAAATCCTGGCTGAACACAATTTCTGTAATTCCTTACTATCCAATCGATCACAGCTACATCCTGGGGTTTCACTGAGGGCTGGTTAACATAAACATTAATTTGTTATCTTCCCCTACCTTGTTACAGTGGTGCAGAATCCAAATGCCCCTTGCCCAATGGGAGGTTTTAATGCCTTTAAATGTATCGATGAATGTTATATTATGTTTTGTTTTTAAAACTGGTTCCCATTTGAATTATCTGACTGCTCGCCCTATTCTATGACTCCTGAAAGATGTCCATGCCTAACAATACCTGACACACAGTAGTTCCTAAAACTGCATGTGTCCTGATGGAGGGTGCTACATTTAGATTCACCCAGCCGTGGGGATGGTTTTAGCTTCCAGAGTCAGTAAACCACTTGTCTGGTGAAAGTTGTTAGTTTGATGTCCTGTGGCACCAGTCTTGCGTTGAATCCTTTCACCTGTTGCAAATATTGACTGTGGCACTTCGACTTTTGTTTTAAATCTAGTATCAGTTGTAATGTTTCTCCTTTCCATTTATGATAAATGAATGAAAAGAATCTTAGCCAGCCTACTTTTATCTGTTTGGCATTGATACTAGATGCCCATTTGTTACAAAAAGTTACCATGATGGAGATGAATGCATGGCTAAAGATAGGTGAAGGGAAAGAGATGAGCAGCGAGTAATTTTTCTTTCCCAAAATTCTGTGGACACTGTAATTGACCTTGGTGTCCATGATTACAAATAGTCAACTATGGTTGTACCCTGAATGCTTCACAGTTGGCAAAGTGCTTGTGTGTGAATGTTTCAGTGTTTAAAAAAACCCTATGGGGCAGCCTATGTTGTTCCATTTATTTTCACTGCTAGATGAGTGATTGGCACGCCGAGGGTGGAAATTATACTTTCGGGCAAATAATTGTAAATGGATTCCTTGATATAAAATTGACCTCGTCCAAAAATAAAAGATTACAGGAATTTTTGCAAAAGAGCTCTAATTTTTTTCATCTACAGGTTGTAATGAGCTAACCTGTCTGTCTACTGTCTAGGGAACCACCATGCAAGAAGAGGAAAAGTGAATGGTTAAATCAGATTCATTTGAACAACATTGCAAAAAAGCAGGAAACCCAGTCAGTGCAAGAGGCGGTGGAGATAAACAAGGGAACCTGCACTGAACACTCTCGTGGAGATATCAGCAATAACCAACCTCCGGCTCCTGTAAAACAAATTCAGAAATTGTTGTTGCCAAAGCCCAAAGCTGCACTTGTCAAGCTTCCTATTATGCACTTAACACCTTTACCAGTTCTTTTATCTTCAGGCATGTCCATGGATAATTCTGTCAAGTCCATTGTTGTTGCTGTTGACAATCAAGGATCTGTTGTGAATACAATGCAAGTTTTGCCTACATCAGTGGGAACTCTGATACCAACAGTTGAGACAAAACCATTGAATTTTAAAGGTGGCGTGCCCACCTCTAAGATGCCCAGCATCATGATGGTCAAACCCGTCAGCACTGCAGTGCAAGTTAACATGGATTCACCTTTTGCCAGTAATCATGGATTACAATCACTCGGAGACCTGGGTCAAAAGAACAAATACATTTCTATGAACGTTCAGACAGACATATCGTACCTTGCACAGAGCACACCACCGGAATCTCTAAATATGTACTGTGCTCCAGAGAGCACTGTGTCAGCCTGTGCACAAACAGTTTTGAGTTTTGGTGCTCAAGTATTGCTCCCTGTAAGTGTACAAACACAAACATTTCAACCAGACTCCAAAATCACCACGTCAATAAGTGCTCAGACAGATCCTTTTGGTCAGTCCAGTTTCCCATTATGTAATGTTTCCAGGAAAGCTCAGACTTTAGTCAACTCTGATCAAGAGAAAGACCCTACAGTTCAAACACTAATTAACGCAAGTAATCACGAGGCGATTTTTGATCATTCTTTAGTTACTTCTTGCAGTGTCTGCAGGCAAACTCAAACTACTTTTGCCCGGGAAGCAATGGGAACGGACCATAGACTATCCTATAACAATGATGCTCTTTTACAGAACTCTAATAAGTCAGCTGTTGATTTTCACATTCAATCCACTTTACTTCAGCAGAACGCAATGACAGACAATCAAACTCAGACAATTAACCTTTTTAATGACTTAGAAAATATCTTATCTGAAAGCATAGCGGAACATTCGTTAGAACACCGGGGTCTTTTATCTGATGCCAGCAATGTTTCTGCAGAGAGTATGACCGGCAGCCAGTCGCAGAATGCGGGTATTGACTTTGACATTGAAGAATTTTTATCTGCAAGCAACATACAGACGCAGACGGAAGAAAATGAGTTTGGCACTTTACAGACAGAGTCTGCATTGGAATCTTTGGATATTGAAACTCAGACTGACTTTTTGTTTTCAGACAATCCTGCCCTGGTATACAACAGCAGGAGACCGTCCAGCTATTTAGGACTAGAAATGTTTGACACACAGACTCAAACAGACTTCACTTTCTCATTGGACAGCAGTCCACATCTACCTCTTGATAGCATTTTGAAACAGCCCAGTTTCTCCCTAAATGTGGAATCGTCTGGGACGGAAACCCAAACAGACGATTTGCTTGGTAGAAATAATTTCAGTAGTACCATTGAAAGCCAGGTTCAGTTAAACTGTGTTGAAACGCAGACAGCCAGTAGTTCCTCTGAAAACCTTGGCAGTCTTTTTTTCACTAGCAATGAAACACAGACGGTAATAGATGACTTTCTCCTGGCTGACATGGCGTGGAAACCGATGGAGTGCCATTTCAGTTCAGTTGAGACACAAACATGTGATGAACTAGTTTCCTTCTTTGAAAATGCTACTAAAAGCACCAATTGAGGTAAAAAGATGACGGGGCATGGATTTCAGCTTTGCGGCTTGGTAGTACCAAAATTTACTGTTCAGTTGAAATACTATGTAACTGTGTCTTGTTTTGAAGCAGTCTTTCGGGGATATCAATTTAAATGGGACTGGAAATCAAAAATAACACAGATATTTAAAATAACGTGGGTATTGGGATCTTTCTTCCTGTTGGGGGCTCTGCATACTTCCTCTTGAATGACACATCTACTGTCTCCTAACATTTTAGACTTCTGATGAAATACAACTGTGATTCTCCATTCATTATGCAAACATTACTTCCATCTCATCCAATTTGCCTGTTTAGCTTCCCTCTCAGTGCCTTTATCGGACACACCATTAGATGTGCGTATCCCACAGGGCAATTGCAGAATCAGATGAAAAACATAATTGCCCCTGTTCCTACTCTTGTATATATCAATTTAGTACATTGTGTGATACTTTTCTTTATTTTTTGTTGTACCAGACTACTTTCTGGTTTAGAGTTTCATGAACGCCTGGCATATTTGTCTAAGGGGTTACTTACATATGTGAATCTTCCTAACCCACAAGAAAAGGCTTTTGAGTAAGAAAGCAGCACGTTGGCGCAGCGGTAGAGTTGCTGCCTTACAGCGATTACAATGCCAGAGACCCGGGTTCGATCCCGACTACGGGTGCTGTCTGTACGGAGCTTGTACGTTCTCCCCGTGACCACATGGGTTTTCTCTGAGATCTTCGGTTTCCTCCCACACACCAAAGACGTAAAGGTTTGTAGGTTAATTGACTTGGTATAAATGTAAATCGTCCCTAGTGTGTGTAAGATAATGTTAATGTGTGGGGGTCGGTGCGGATATGATGGGCTGAAGAGCTTGTTTCTGCGCTGTATCACTAAACTAAATTAAAACATGCCATTTGGCAGCACAAGTTATGTTTTGAGCCTAAGATAGATGTAAAATGCTGCAGCAACTCAGCGGGTCAGGCAGCATCACTGGAGAAAAGGAACAGGTGGCATTTCAGTTCAGAATCCTTCAGACTGAAAGTGTGGGGGGGGGGGGGGGGGGGGGGGGGGTGGGGGGGGGGGGTGGTGGTGAACTGGAGGTAGGAAAGGCCGGAACAAATCAGGGTTGGCAACAAGATTAGGGAAGGGTGGAGGCCATAGTGGCCCATTGTTAGCCTTGGAAGAGGTGATAACGAAGGGATACAGGGATGCGAACAGTGGAACTAGTGGGATGACTAGGGTGGAAGAGAGGGAGTGCAGGGGTTTCTTGAAATTAAAGAAATCAAAGTTTATACTACTGGGTTACCTTTTCTTGCCTCTAGTTTCTCTTCCCCACCCACCTACTTTTAGTCTGAAGAAGGGTTCCGTCCCAAAATGTCACCTGTTCCTTTCCTCCAGAGATGCTGCCTGTCTCACTAACTTGCTCCAGCATTTTGTGCCTATCTTTGGAATAAACCAGCATCTGCAGTTCCTTCCTACACATTATATTTTGAGCTTCTGTCCAATCAAACAGCACTTTTCAGCACGGCTGCCTGCCATGCTGAGTGTTTCTAGCATTTTGTATTTTTATTTCAGATTTCCAGCATTTACATTTTTTTAATTTTCATTGAATGTCCATCATTTCAATAGAACTAATGCACTTCATGCAGTCAGATTATAGTTGTTGTGCGTAATTGCATTAAAGTCTAGATCATTGCTTTAAATAAAAAGGAATACCTGTCCTCAGGATGTTTACTAGTGAACCTCGCCCTTCTATTCCTGCAATGTAGAATCTCCGGTGTAGTTGCTCTTTGCTCTCCTGTCGTTAATTACTAAATCTGCACACAGCAGCTTCAGCTCTTTCATTTACAGAAAATAATTAGTCTTGTGGTCATTAGTATTTAAAAACTCTAGTGTCATATCCTGGATATTCACATATTTACTTCACCAGTTCACATGAAAATATGAAGTTATTCTCTGCTCAGTTATGTGTGCTATTTTTAGCAGGATAAAATGAACAAGATTTTCTTGCATATCATGAAAAGGTAGTAGACTACATGAGGCAATCGGGGATATTATTGAACTATGTGTGACATTCTTCCTGACTTAAGAAATCTCAGCTGAGGTTCCATCCATTAATAGTGCTTACAAATTTATTAAATTTAGTTCTAATTAATCAGAATATAGTTAATTTTCTTCACCTGCAATCTCTTTGCAAAGCATAACTCTGAATACATGCTTATATTTGGCATGCGTAATCATCCTTTCTTAAAGAATTACTCTGGTGCAGGTCCAGGGCTGGGTACTTGCAAGTTAATGCCACCCAAATACCCGGGCATTGGTGGGGCAAATAGACGTCAGGTTCAAGGGAGATCCTGGGCTTCAAAATCAAGGCTTGCAGTGTATATCATGAGTTCCATTCAAACCTGACTAAATAATGTATATAATTGTGTCACTGGATATTTCTGATACCTATTTTGGATCATACAGTTAAAATAATTTTATGGGAAACCTTTTTGCTTGCTGTATCTCACGACTGAATCTTGTTTGCCGGATTCACAGGAAAAATGGTTAATCTTCCATTTCTATATTCTGCGCTTTCAGGTGGATGCTCCTTTTCCATTTACAATCCTTTGATAATTGACATTTTCTGGTGCTACCAATAAACTTGGAGCTTTGAGTGTAACCAGAAGCACTTCTGGAAACCAGCCTCGGCCTGAATTGGTGGTTCCACCATAAAATCGTTACGATGTTTTATCAGAATTGGTGATTCCGTGAAAAGAATTGCCATAAAAAAAACTTGTATTCCATTGGTTCCACCAGTTGAACAGAATTAACAAAGAATCAATAAAGGTCATGAAGTCAGGGATGTATTTGTAAATGTAAATTGCTCTAAGACATGTTTCTCAGAGCTATGGTTGTCTGTATTGGGTATTCATGCCTTAAATAGTGTAAACACTATTCGTAAATAACTTGCAGCTTGGACTTTGAAGACAGTTAAAAGCTATGAGGCATTGGAAACTTTTCAAAAGGGCATTTTGAAGCTATATTTATAACAGGAATGGGATGCAGTGTGTTCCGTAGTGCTGGGGTAGAGGCACAGGGACTAGGCATGGTGTAAATAGCCCTTTCGTAATGCTGTGATAGAATCAGGTACTTTTCTTCCCAGGTAGAAGAATTGGTAAGCAACGGATTTGTCCGTGGATTGCAGTCAAAATGCATATTTCAAGTTGAAATGTCATTTAAATTTTGGAGGTTTCAACTTGGTTTCGTTGATGACAAATGATATGGTGACTTTCTATCTTTCACATATCCTGTCATTTTTCTCTTTCTGAATATTATATTTTACTCGCTTCCTGAAAGTGCATATGGTTGGTGCGTGTGCTATTTGTTTCATTAGCACAGTGTTCACATTTAGGCCAAAAACCATGTTGCACCCAAAATGATCATCTATTTTTTCCAGCCCAAAGTTGGTTGTTTTGCACAGCATCAGCTAGGTTGTCCTATGTGTATTTGTGTTTCAAGGATCACCCTGCATTTGGTACATTTTTAAAATGTTAATTGACATAGGTTGTTCTAATATCCAGGTCAAATTACAAGACCTCTTTTTGCATCTACTCTTTAGGGTTATGCTGCAATTATTGGACCTATTTAACACTGATAGCAAAAGAGTACAGGTAGTTTGTTCATATACTTCTAATATGTAGGTACACTGCTACTATGACACTAATGATTCATTGCCTTAACTTATTTTATTCACCCAGTGCCAGTTTTAAAACTATAACCGCCAGTATTATTTTTTGTTTACAGTGTAGCCTAAAATGATGTTGCCAGATAAACTGCTCATTTTCCTCCAATCCAGTTGAGCTTATAGGACTTGGTATTACAATCCCTACTGTAATCGGCACCTTCTTAATCTCTTGAGTGGGGGTAGGGGTAAAGACTTAATTGGGGTCATCAGGTGGGCACCCTCCTTCCTTGGTGTATCGTTGATAGGCCCACGACACCTCCAAAGGGCTCAACAGCGATACCTGGCGTCCCAGGTGCGCTCCCCTCCGTTTTTACCCATGTTGCTGGTCATTTTGCAGCCCAGTTGGAGTCTTTCCACTTCAGCCACAGCCAGTTGGTGCTTCGCTCGGCAGCCTCTGACAGCGATCTGACGGCTTGCCGGAAGGCCTGTCCTCGGACCCATTCCCTTCAGGAGTCTGGTTGTTGACATGGCTACAAACCCTCTACAACCAACCTCGACAGGGAGCACCTGGGCACGCCAGCAGCGTTGTTCTGCCTCGGCTGCTAAGTCTGAATACTTCATACATTTGTGTTCATGCGCTTCACCAACTGCAGCCTCCCAAGGCACAGTTAACTCCACGATGTACAGGGACTTCTGTGAGGTTGACCACAAGATCAGGTCCAGCCTGAGATTAGTTGTGATGATCTCTGGTGGAAATATGAGCTTCTGGTCTAGATCAACCTGCATTTTCCAGTCCCGGGCAGTGTCTAGGAGGGTCGGTTCCTTTCTTGCAAATGGCTTCTCTGGAAGTTGTCCTGCTCTTACAAAATGGGTGGTTTTCAAGAAACCAGGCGTTGGGGAGGGAGGGCATTGGTGGTAGTTCTTCTTCCTTCCAAGATAATCGTCAGTTGTCGCAGGACCTGATTGTGCCTCCATGTGTAGCGGCCTTGTGAAAGACTGGTTTTGCAACCAGTGAGGATGTGCCTTAATGTTGCTGGGGTTTGGCAGAGAGAACATGATGGATCTTCTCCAAACCACTGGTTCAGGTGTGGGAAGAACATCGTAGGTGGCTCTGTTGGGTTCTTTCCCTCCTGTCAGCTGTCTTTCTACGCCGTCACATGGTCTTTCCCTAGTTGTCAGCTGCACTTTCACAGCAGTCACTGGATTACTCCAGTTTATCAGTTGAGCTTATAGGACTTGGTATTACAATCCCATTAAATAACTGTGATTTATTCCCTGGTGCGGCCTGAAGTTTATGAATAGAGTTTGGCACTTTGATCAAATTATTGATCTTTGTTGCCATAGAAATCATGGCATGACTAGCAGACATTTCAACACAAAGAACTTGGGTTAATTTTACTGTTTCACTTGAAACCACTGGATTATTTGATTTGAGTAAACCATGGACTGCAGCATTGTAGCCTTGACTACTGCCCTCATTAACATTCACCCTTTATTAAAATAAATCATTCCTGTGTTTTGTTTAATTAATTAAGAAAGTGAGAGATTATGGCTTGTTTATTATTTTCCAATGTATATACATGTCCTCTTGCTAAAGAGACATTTCATGCTGGATGAGTAAATAGTAACAGCAATTCTTAAATGATTAATGAATTAATGATGCAGTTCATTTTACATCTTGCACACTAAGTGTCCTGCTATTTTATTCGATAGAATGTAGGATTGCTTTCTTTAAAGCCCCTTTTTTGTAAATGGACAACCAAAGTGAGCTATCCGAATGAAATTGACAGTCACTGTGATATTTATTTCAGGTTGATAAGTAGCATGCTGCTTGAAATTTAGCTTATAACTTATTAATGGCAAGAAACCATTGAAAACTGTCAACTTGTAAGAGCTTCTATATCAGTCCCATACACAAACTCTTTCTACTTGTGATGGGACATTGAGCCATTTCACTGTCCTCCAGATGCCTCTGGTGAATAGAGAATTTTGGTGTATTGCAAAGTCAAACCAACCATTCAGTCAGTCTGAAATGAATTAACATTATAACTGGCATTGTTTGGCTGCTCTTTGCAGCCCTGATATGGAATGGCAACGTTAGATAAGAACGGGATGAGTAGTGAATCGTCACATGCTAAGGCTTGCACATGGGAATAGCCACCTCGTTGAGGTTGTGGAAACTTAGACACCTCCTGGAAGTGGAAGAGCAACATTGGCACAAAGAAAATATGGACAAAATAAAATTCACGGTTCATGACTTCTGCCTGAATTAGCCTTTAGAATACTGCACAAAAGGGTTTATGTGACTGAGATGTTGCATTGATAAACTGCTACTGAATACACCATTGACTTGCATATTTACATCACATCGATTTCTTTGAAAACATCTAAATAATTATCTTCTGTATAGTCAATGTGTAAATGCATGTAATAATGAAGATCTGAATGTGACTTTTCTTTTCAATATTGTGGATTTTTGTTGTTGTTTTTGATGCTTGAGTAATGTTAAAATGTCACAAGATGTGTTGTACTCCAGTTAGCTGAAATTTTGCACATTAAAATTATTTGCTGGTGTCTGATGTTAGTGGATATTTTGTGTCAAACACAGATGCTGGTTAGAATTTTGCAAAGTTGCACAAAATAAAGATCAGTTTCTTCAATATGAACAGTGTGTTGTAGTTTGGTTTGTTGGCATCCATCTATTAAAGTGCTTTGGAAGATTGCTATTTAATATAATTGAATTCCATGACTTGCTTTCTGAAAGTTTTTTTAAAGAGGTGGTAACTGCAGATTTGGCATTTTCTCACATCTGCATGGTTCAGGCAGACACCTAATTAGGTAAGGCATAGCAAGATACCATCCTAATGCAGACAAATTAGATTTGGTACAAATGGACAAATAGGTCGGCATGAACATGATGGGCTGAAAGGCCTGTTTCTGTGCCGTTCAACTCTGACTAAATAATCAGAAGAATCTAAAACAATTTTGCTGTGAAGTATCTGACTATTTAGAACAAAACTTGTTTTTTTTTCTCACCTTCCACCCCACCAGCCAGCGGATCCAACATATTATCCACCAACATTTCCGTCACCTACAACAGGACCCCACCACTGGCCATATCTTCCCATCCCCTCTCCTCTCTGCGTTCCGCAGAGACCGTTCCCTCCGCAACTCCCTGGTCCACTCGTCCCTTCCTACCCAAACCACCCTAACCCCGGGCACTTTCCCTTGCAACCGCACGAGATGCAACACCTGTCCCTTTACCTCCCCCCTTAACTCCATCAAAGGACCCAAACATTCTTTCCAGGTGAGACAGAGGTTCACCTGCACCTCCTCCAACCTCATCTATTGCATCCGCTGCTCTAGATGTCAACTTATCTATATCGGCGAAACCAAGCGCAGGCTCGGGGATCGCTTCGCTGAACACCTGCGCTCGGTCCGCATTAACGCAACTGATCTCCCGGTGGCCCAGCACTTTAACTCCCCCTCCCATTCCCAGTCTGACCTCTCTGTCATGGGCCTCCTCCAGTGCCATGGTGAGGCCCGCCGGAAGTTGGAGGAGCAGCACCTCATATTTCGCCTGGGCAGTTTGCGGCCCGGTGGTATGAACGTCGACTTCTCCAACTTCAGATAGCTCCTCTGTCCCTCCCTTCCCCTCCTCCTTCCCAGATCTCCCTCTATCTTCCTGTCTCCACCTATATCCTTCCTTTGTCCCACCCCCGACATCAGTCTGAAGAAGGGTCTCGACCCGAAACGTCACCCATTCCTTCTCTCCCGAGATGCTGCCTGACCTGCTGAGTTACTCCAGCATTTTGTGAATAAATCGATTTGTACCAGCATCTGCAGTTATTTTCTTATACTACTTGTTTTTTGAGGTTGGTCTTGGGGATAGATAAAGAGTGTTAATGAAATAAAGTAATAGAAAATGCCACAACTAGATTCTAATCAACCTTTTCTACCTTGGTCCTCAGTGTGCCTGCTCTTCTCATTGAGATTTGCACGTGTACTAAAAGGTTGGGGATTAGTCTATGAAAAACGTTATGCAAAGTCAGCCAGAGGATTTCTGCATGAGTGGTTCTCATTGCCAACCTCTTGAGGTGACAAATGCCCTCAAGAGTATGGTTTCACCAGGCAATATTTGACTGACCCAGATAATCATTCACACAAAACTTGACGCGGAAATAAAAATGGGAACTGGAAATACTCAGCAGGTCAAGCAGCGTCCGTAGAGACAGGAAAAGGTGTTAAGGTATCAGGTCACAACTTAATCTGCTATTTTGTTAGCTTCAAAAACCTTAGTTACTCGGCTGTTCAATGGCAGTGGATATTTGTAAATGAACCCAATCCTCGATTTACTGAACATTTAGATTTCTGTACTTTAATAGGCCTTATGTGTGTTAAGTGTGGAAATCCAAGCTAATTTCTGTTTATTTGGAGATCAGCATAAAAGATCATTTATGGTATTCACGCTGTGTCAACTTAGTCTGTAAAAACCTGTGTCGTTCTGAGACGCGGTGAGAAAATGGAGGAATATTGGTGAGGATTTGAGAGAGAACTTTTAGATTTAAATGTCTATATTACATTTGTAATTTAAGTTACGTTTGTAGTAAACATTTGACATGATTTTTGATCAGGTCTTATCAGTATTTTACTGATACAATAGGTGGAAGTCAGAAGCTTGCAAGAATAATTTTCATTTATGTATACATAACATAACATCTCAAGACATAGACGTTGTAAATACAAAAATTGACACTTATCCAAGGATGATATTAGGATAGATAAGTAAAAGATTCAGAAGAGTAATTTTTTTTCTTTTTGGGAATGGTGAAATATAGAACGCAAAAACCAATAGTATCTTATGATGGTTATGGATACCTTCAACAAAGCATTGAACGAAGGAGACCAAGTCAAATAGGAAAACTGGAAGTAACAATGCTCATGGCACTCCATCTAGTGTTGAAAGGATAGAGCTACAAACAATGCTTGCATAATAATACATCCGATCAAGGAGGACATGGTAATATTCGGAAATTACATGTTGGAAATATAATGCGCTGACCAGGTATTGTGGGAGTGAAACTATTAGCATTGATTACGGTTTTACACTGAAATTGTCAGCAGCTTTGGTGTTTCTGCACATGCGCAATTCAGGATGGTAATCTAAACGTTGCCACCTTTACATTTTACTCCGGAGACACTGCAAAAAAGGAAGATCAGCCATTAATGAGAAATCAAGTTACTTATATACTAGTCCCTCTGTAGGATAGACTGAAAATGTACTTTTTTAAAGGCCAAAGTCAGTTTTTATAAAATTGCTATGCTGACCATATTTTCTGTCTTTAAGAAATAATTAATTTTAATAGTAATAACCCTGCCTGAGGTAATTTGTGGCAAGCCTTGATTGGTCCTGGTCTTTTCTCACCTACAGCTTCCCCCCCCCCCCTACAATTCACAACTCATTAATCCTTTTGTCTTGCACCTATTTTTTAAATCTGTGGCCTTTGTCCAATCATCTGCCCTTCAAACCACCCCCCCCCATATGTATCAACCTATTACTTGCCAGGTTTTCTCCTGCCCCATCTCTCTTCCAGCTTCCTCCTCCCCACCCCTCTTCCCCTACAATCAGTCCGTAGAAGGGTCCTGATCCAAAACATCACCTATCCATGCTGTATGACCCCCCTGAGTTATTCTAGCACGTTGTGCCTTTTTTTTGGTAAACCACCATCTACAGTTACCTGTATTTAGCATCTCTTAGTGGTTCTCTTTCCACGGATGCTACTTGACATGCTGAGTATTTCCAATATTTTCCTTTTTATTTTAAATTTCAAGCATTTTTCCCATCTTTCATTTGCTGTTCGTCATGGATTTCTCATCGACCACAAAAACCAAGCCAATATAGATAATATTAATGCCAATCCAGGTTCCTGAGTGAGCATGCATTATATTTGTTGGGTTGTCATTGATCATTAGCCAGATATGCCCATCATCCCACCCTTCACCTCGAGCCTCTCTGCTATAACTCATGTAGGAATATAGAAACATAGCTGCCATACAGCTTATGCCAGTATTAATTAGATTATAGCTGTCATGTATCTTAATTCTGCCACCTTCTTGAAGCATCAATATCCAACTGCTATTGTGTGAATCTCAGCTTTGTAATTCTCAATCTTTTTGAGAGTTTTGGATTGCATGAAGAAATGCTTCCAGATAGTCCTTATATGGTTGCTGACTATTGCAATTCTGCATCATGAGATTCCCCGGAAAACACCATTTCCGTCTCAACTCCTCTCAGGCCTTTTATCAACTCTCAATATCCTATTAATATGAGTTACTTCATCCTTGCGTTTGAGAAATCCTTAATAATCCTTGCCTACTTCAAACGGTCTTCCCAATTTAACTCTGTTACCCCAACTCCAAGTGGTGAACCTTCTTTGCGTCAAGACTTTGGGTAACTAACAGGTTTAGAGAGATAGTGTTGAAACAGGCCCTTCGGCCCACCGGGTCCACACTGATCAACAATTTCCCCTGTAAATTTCCCCGGTGTCGGACGAATAAAGGAATATATTATATTATTATTATTATTCAATCACCACAACTGTCACTAATTCTATCCTACACATCAGGGACAATTTAACTTTTAAAAATGTGCATGTATTTGGGATGTGGGAGGAAATTGGAACACCATGTGGTCACAGGGAGAATGTACAAGCTCCGTACAGACAATACCCGAAGTTGCTGCCTTACTGTGCCATTGTGCCACCCTATGCATATCATGTTGTCTTCCAGCTCTTAACAGAAGACTGGTCTGTTTTGGGGAACAGAACATCTGTGGAAGGGCAATTTGAATTATTAATGAGGTGAGAATTTGTATCAGGCACACAAAATTGTGAACTTCTGAAAATTCTTTCCTATGTTCTTGTTTCTTTCAAGCTGAAATAAAATTGTGACACAAAACCATATGCATTATCAAGATCATAATTTAAGACTTTAAGTATTGTTGTGAGGTATAACAATTGAAGTAAAACATCATCGAGGTCTTTAAAATAATTGGATTCATTTTTACAGAATTATTTACAGGAATATTTTTAACAAAGAGAGGGAGAGAGAAAGTTTGTATCTGATTTGAATACACTCTTGCTACTCTCCAGTAAACATTTCTCAGATTACATGTGTCATTATTGCTAATTTCTCCTTGCCAGAACCAAAGGACTTCTTGTGACACCACAACAGACCTTAAAGTCTATGTAATGCTTTGGGGTCTAGGGAAGAGGATGGGTGATACAATGGGTTTCAGCAAGTGTGGGAGAATGGAAGAGCTAGAAGAAGTAAATTTAAGACTATAAAATTCTCTGGGGCAATACAGAGACTGCTATTCTAGGTCTGGAAGGTGGTGGTGGGCCTGGTTGTGGGAGCATTGGGAAAATATTCTGCCCTGTGACTTCTTGCCTTATTCTACTTTTATCAGTAGAACCACTGTGACTGAAAGCAGATTTCCCAGGAATATCTTGCTTCATGTTCTTTGTGTGATGTTTTGTTATTTTCAAAGGCCGTGGGCCCATGCTGTGGCATCCCTTTAGTTTGGAGGCTGGCACACCATTGATGAACAGATTATGGTTGCCTTGCATTAAGGGGTGTCGCCAGCACCAGTGATTTATGACCCTTGTAATTCCAATAAGTGGAGCTATTGCAGTCTTTTCTATGTCGCTGACCTGTAGCATACCCATGTTACAACAATGGGTCCTGAGGCAGTATTTGGTGGCACTGCTGCAACTGTTCTCCAATGCCTCACTCACAATTTTCATATTCGGGTTGCCATTTTGTGTTCCCCAACTAAAATTTGTCCCTGGTTTGACACTCGGAGCCGACGTTTCACTGTCATTAGCCATTTTTACAGGTGGAAGTAGGGAGAAATGTTTTCTAACGGACATCTGTTGACTGGTGCCCAGGATCGTTTCATACTCTTTTTCTTTATGTGGATTAATTTCAGTTTCTGTCTTGTCTTCAGTATGAATTTCTTTGCTTGCCTTACTTGCTTGCACCTGTGAAACTGTAGAGCTGAATGTATGCATCTGGCTCGGTGGAGTTTTCTCTGGGTTGGAGCTGACATCCTCCTCTGCGAAATCATACACAAATGTGTTACTAAATGATTTGAAATGTTGGCCCGTTTTCCTTGCGACGATGGGCAGCATCTCTGCACAGACCACACAGTGACTGTTATTTCTTGATTTATTTATTTTTTTCAACATGGGAATGAAGGAATGGAGGTTATCTGTTCTCCAGCCATGCACCTGGGAAAAGAAACCTTAAGTTACATTAGCTGTTTTAAGAATTATAAGTGACGGCAGTTTAATAAGTTACAATGTAGAAGGAATATTATTCCTTTTCTAAGTCGGATGGGTAAATGAGTAAATTCAGTACCAAGTGAAACATCTCCATCTTCACCGGTGTCTGGTACAATTCAACCATTGCTCTGTTTTGAAACAAATCATGTCCATTTTCTAATAAGCCATGGAAATCTATGCTTTTCATTTTAAGATCCAACATTATAAGTGTTTGTTTGCAATGTCAATTATTTGTTCTCATAATTGTTATTTGATAGATCCCCTTGGCTTGAGTTAATCTTGCAGGCACTCTTTTAGCTGAGTTTTCCCAATGACTCTCTTTCATTGGTGAAGAGGTGAGATTTTCCTAGACCAGTCAAATCCTCCATTTGAATGTCAAATTAATTAAATCCTACTAGAATGAATTCAAATTGGCCAAGTGGGTAGCGCAGCGGTAAAGCTTTATAGCGCCAGGGACCTGGGTTCGATCCTGACTACCCGTGCTGTTCTCCCTGTAACCACATGGGTTTTCCCCAGGTGCTCTGGTTTCCTCCCATACTCCAAACACGTACTGATTTGTAGGTTAATTGGTTTTGGTAAAAAATTGCGAATTGTCCCTAGTGTGTAGGATAGTGCTAGTGTGTGGGTCGATAGCTGGTCGGTGTGGATTCTGGGCTGAAGAGCCTGTTTCCATGCTGTATCTCTAAAGTAAAGTCTAAAGTGTTCCTAGGCTACACCTGGCAGAGTTTTGAATTCTGACAACAATCTTCTGGCTGTTATCAGATGTGCATAATTATGAGATTTAGCTGCGAGTTTAGCCTCACAACTGTAACGTCAACAAACAAATTCAAAATGTATAATGGATGTGGTAATATTTATGTTTGGCTATCCTGAAGATTTCATGTTGCAGAATTTTTGGGCTATATCACTTCCTGGTATTAATTCTTCAAACATTTACTTTCAATGCAGTTTCCTATATCCAGGGACTGGTGAATCTAGAATCAGTCGATGACCTACACAGAAAGCAGTGCTCAACTGACACTGCAATCAGTTGAGTTTAGTTTATTGTCACGTGTACAGAGGTACAATGAAAAGCTTTTGTTGCATGCTAACCAATCAGCAGATGGACAATACATGATTACAACCGAGCCAATCGTGCAGCATGATTACAATCAGGCAAGCTGAACAGTTTATACCTTCAATTGGAGCTTGTTGGGGGGGAATGCAGATTTCTTTTTAAATGTGAGTTTGCCCCATTATGTAAAAATACACCGTTTGTCATCTTCATTCCCAAATGTCCAATAGTTATTGGTAGCATGGAAGCACACAGTTTGGAAATAGACTGTTTGGCCCATTTGGTTCTTAACTAACTTTTCTATTTTTCCTATCTCTTTTGAAAGTTTATTCAGTTTGTTTCCACTGCCCTTTTGGCCACAGCATACTATATCAGAGATGTGCTGGATTTTCTTTTAAACTGTTTCCCTCCTTTGGTTATTTGCAAAATATCTTATGAGCAAAATTGAAGTTTTTATGGATAAACTGAATAATGCTTCAACAAAAAAATCATTCAAAAAAGGCCCTTAGATATCAAAGGAATGAGACTTGCATAGTAATTGTATTTAAAAATCTTGATCCTATTTTAAGATTGATGGTATTAGAGTGAATTTAGTGCCGCATGAGTTCCAGATGAGGGCTGGTTTGAAAAAGGTGGTCACTGTTGTTCAACAGATAGCCTCTGTGTCTATTATTTTGGTTGCTAGTTGAGAAGCTTACCAAATATATAACTATTTTAATTTAGTTTTTTCTCTTTGTTGTACTTTTGTTCTACGTTTTGTTATATTGTATTGTTATTCTTAGTGTGCTATTTTGCATACCTGCGAAATAATTTACAAATGCAATTATTTTGTGAATGCTGCTGTACTGGAAAAAAAATAAAATTTAAAACAACCTTTCACCATATACCAAGCAAGTATCTTTCTTTGTTTCAATGACAATGGTCCACATTCTTTTAAAATATAGAGCCATTCCACTCCTTCAATTTAATTTAGTATATTCCCCCCACAAATTCTAAATTAGAAATATACAGCAAAATCGGTGATATCAATTAAGTATGATCATGCTTAACAGAAAATTCTGTGGTGAGAAGATTAAACCACTTACTGCATCATCCCATCCACCACAAAGGACAAACGGGTCCATCGACTTTTCATCTTCATAGTCTTCCTCACTAAGTGTGATCAGAACATCAATGAGTTTTCTTTCCGATTCCCACGAATGTAGAGAATGGGTGGGGCTCATTGCTGCATCACTGTCACTATTATCATTACTGTCATCTCCAGGAGATTCACAAAATACCTTTTTATTACCGTCAACCACTTCCTCGTCCCGAAAGTCCATTTTCGAGCTACGGTTTTTAACAGGGCAAGCTCCAACTATTTATCTGATGGAGGAATAGAAGCATGAAGTTAATGCCCCACGAAGTTCAAGTTAAAGCAAGATCATTAAATATTAAATAAGGCATCACAGTTAATATTTGATGACATTGCTTCACATACAGTTACTATTAGATCACTTGCTTCATGTATAAAGAAAGATGCCATCCGAAACAGTGGCAAGTGTTTGATACAGTCATACATAAAAGGATAGTTCAATCACACCAGTATTCCACCTTCATTCTTCCTCTTGCAAATTACATAGGATCAAATGTTTTCAAAAGCAAACATATGCAGGTAATCTATTTCTAGATGTTGTCTTCACCGAATAATACATTACATGGTAGAATGATGGAGAAATACAGCACTGATGTCCTCAGCCCACTGAGTCTGCATCAACCACACTCAACCTACAGTAATCTCATTCTGCAGAAATAAGGAACTGCAGAGGCTGGTTAATACACAAAAGGACACAGTGCTGGAGTCAGGTCAGGCAGCATCCCTAGAGAATGGATAGATGTTGTTTAAGGTCAGACTGATTGTCCAGGGCAGGGGGAGGGGGAGAAGAAAGCTGGAAAAAGAGAGTGGCAGGACCTTCAGGGTTGTTAGTAGGTCAGTACACAGAGGAGGGAGTGGAGCTTTCTCAACCCTTCAAACCTGTCTCACATCTTCCATCATTTCTTATCTTTGGCCTTTGTTCCAACCAGTTGCTTATCAAACCAAACCCCCCTTTGCCCGTTACCTGCCACGTGGGTCCTGCCTCGTCCCTTTTCCAGCTTTCTTCTACAATCAGTCTGAAGAATGATCTTCTCACAAAATGTCACCTATCCATGTCCTCCGTGGATGCTGCTTGATCAGCTGAGATACTCTAGGACTTTGTATCCTATTAATCTCATTCTCCCTACATTTAGTTAATTCTCCAGATTCAAGTACTCACCTACATACGAGGAGCAATCTATGGTGGACTATTAATCTACCCACCTGCACGTCTTTAGGATGTGGGAGGATGCCCATGTTGTCACAGGGAAAACATGAAAACACCATATGGACAGCACCCTGCCGTTGTGAGGCTGCACCACTATGCCACTGAAATGTAGTAAACCATCATTATAATGCACCATAGGAGGAGGGGGGGGGGGGGATGATGTATGTTATTGCCGATTGTGCGCTATAACCCAGTAAAGGTTTTCCCCCATTGACATCACTGCCCGGGTCAGAATCCTGGAACGCCATCACTGAGCCCAGTGAGGCCTCCCTCACCACACGGAGCGCAGCGGCCCTAGAAGGTTACCCGGCACCATCTTGTCCAGCGCAGCTGGGGAACAACAATAACCACTGCCCCTGCTGCTGATTCCCGTATTCAGAGATTGGGAGCATAATGTGAGGTTTGGTGGCGGAGTGGAAACCCTGTCCAGCTCTGAGTGAGATTCCCACAATCAACTGCCCGCTCGGAGTTCAGGGTGAAAGAACATCGATCTTAAACGTTAACTCTATTCTCCTTCCAAAGACACTAACCAGTCTAACCTGCTGAGAGTATTTTTGTTACTACCAGCTAAATATACTAAAGGCTGTTTGTTACGTTATTTCATAGAGTTAAGTGTCAATGGATGCAATGGCTTGTCAATTTCTTGCCTTGTCAATTTCAATAGCCCCTGCAGTGTAATCAGCACCCTGTGTTCTGAAAGAGACAGTCCACTATAGCCAAAATCTATTATAAAGAAGTCCATAATAATGAGGGTTTACTGTATTATATAGTAAATAATATTGTTTAAGTAAAAATAGTGCATCAGCTGATATATCATAACTAATATCACAGAATCTCCACTAATATATTTATTACCTGGAAATGTTTAGATTAAGGGCAGCAGACATCTAGCTCTCAACACCATTTGAAGAGCCCCACTCTTCAAATGGTGTTACATATGCGAGTGAGAAAGAGCCAAAACTTGATCCTAAGCAAAGTTACAAAGGAAATTTTGAGAGCAAGAAGAGATGTGCTAGTTAACCGAAAGTAGCTAAGAAGGAAAGTCCCATTGAGCTTCAAAATGCAGGACAGATATTGGACGAGGAACCTGTTTGTGACGTTGTCAAAGACAGTAAGGGGGTGAAGGAATGTTGTTGTATCAAAGTTGCAGAGTCAAGCTCCATGGAAGAGGAGAAATGTTGAGGTCAAACAGGGGGAAAATGTAACTTGTACCTCAGTATTATTTTCAAGGACTTGGAAGAGAAAATGGAACATGGAGGTCTGGTAATAGTTCAGAGGTTACGGGCGAGTGGTTCAATCACATAAACATTGGACACCATTGCATCTCAATTTGGAGTTCAGCTTTAGGTTAGACATTGAAGAATAGATTTAAGGAGTGGCACAATGTTGCAGCTGGTAGAGCCGCTGTCTCACAACACCAGAGATCAAGGAATGGATCCTGACCTTGGGTGCTGTCTAAGTGGAGTCTGCACATTCTTCCTGTGAACATGTGGGATTCCTCTCACATCCCAAAGACGTTCAGGTTTGTAGGTCAATTGTCCCTGGTGTGTATGGAGTGGATGAGAAAGTTAGATAACAAAGAACTGATGTGAACACGTGATCGATTTTCAGACTGGAAGTGTGGGCCAAAGGCCTATTTTCATGCTGTATCTCTCAATCAATTAGTGCTGGAAGTAATGGCCTCGATGGTGTTACCAAAGATGTCCTACAATGAATGGCCAAAATAAACTGAGGGGAAAAAGGAAAAAAGAATATATACATATATATATATATATATATATTTTGAGCTAGGACCGTTTGATTTGATGGGTCAATTGGACAGTTCTGCAGCAGAGGCAACTGAAATGACAAAATAAATCCCTGACCTCCTCACTTTCACTATGAAAAATGTTGATACATAAATAAAGTTGGCCCCACAGTTAAAAAGTTCCGTTACTTGCCTGTCCAGAAACACACTTGCCAGGTCACATAAAAAATAAATATTGGCCTTTGTTTTCTTTGAACGTTGTCGTTGAACACTCCCTCCACCTTCAACAGCTCAGAACAAGGGCCTGGCAACCAGTCAGCGGTCGCCATGGCAACGGGACGCGGCGGTCGATGCGGGAACGCGCGACATCAGTGGGCGGTCGCCATGGAGACGACGGGGGCGAGCGGAAGTGATATGGGGAGGGCGGCCGGCCTGCCGGAAGGAAGAGCGGACGACGACGGCTTCGACGCGGCCCCTGTAAACTTCGGATCTGCTGTTACAGCAAGGGGCGAGCCGAGCCGGGCTGGGCCGGGGTTGTGAGTGAGTGCGGGAAGGAAGGAAAGAAGGCGGGGGTTGGGGGAGAAATGTTCCGCCCGATGAGGCAGGGTTTCCGCAGCCCGCCGCCTGTAGGCCCGGGTGTGGGCCCGGGCTCGTTCCCTGGCGCGGCGCAGGCCGCAGGCGGCGGAGGGACATATCCCTGGGGGTTCCAAACTAACGCCGGCACCCCGCCGTACGGAATCCGGCAGCGTCCCTTCACCAAGTCCCCTCAGCAGCAGCAGCAAGGCCAGGGCCTGTCGCCCTACCACCAACAGCACCGCTACAAGAGCCCGTCCCCCGGCCACCAGCAGCCGCAGAGTTTCAGAGGCCGCTACTCCTCGCCGCCTTATCACCCTCACTCCCCGGGTCAAGCATCGTCTCAACAGCCTTCCCCCGGTTCGGGGCATCACCGGCGTTACCCGGGTTCGCCCAGGACGTCGACTCCTTTCGGCGGGAGCGGCTGCATCCTGGAGAGGCAATCGCCGGCGCCTGTGGAGCTGTACTACAAAGCTTCCATGCTGCAGGACCCGTGGGCTGACCTGCAGCCCGTCTCCGCCTCTGACATCGACCGGCAGTACAGCAACCCGCAGGCAGCCAGCGCAGTCAAAAGGGGCAGGTACTTCAGCTAACAGCTTCTGCAAGCAACACCAGACCCCCCCCCACCCTCCCCCACCGGGCAAAGTCAAAGAGCAACCTTCTCTCCCACCTCTGGGTAAGGTAGCCAAATTGACCACCGCAGTGCTGTCAAGAACTTAACTGATGCCCATTCTCACTGCTTTCCAGAGACTAAGCCTATTTTTAAAACAAGAATTGATCACATTTTTTTTCCAGATCGACTTTTTAAAACGAGACCTATTTTTTTAACCACACTGAGTTTGTTTTTTCTTTGCAACACGTGGGAGCTCTTTGGATGTTATCTGGTGGAGTGCATCCGTTGCAGATTAGGAAAGTGCCTACTCCAAATAACTCTTTAAAATCACCAGCCAGTGGACAGTGACTAATTGTTTTGCAGATTTCCTCCACTTCTATGCATTAACGAGGCAGGTTTGAAAGCGTGTCATCTATTTTTTTTACTGTAAGCCACTGAAAATGGTCATTTTTTAAACTTTTTTGTCAACTTTTTTAGATTCAAGGTAAAAGTTTCAATGTTTAATTTTTGTAAATCCATATTTCTAATTGTGTGTGTAAAAACTGAAGAAAAAAAAGTTTTGTGTATGATTTCACAGTGAGACGTGTATCTGAGGCATGTGTGCAGTAAAGGTGTGGTGTGTTGGTGTACATCTTGTTTCAGTTTTTAGTTTTTTTTTCTGGAAATTGTAGGTAAGAACTTGAGCAAATCTTTCATTTTGAAAACTACTTCACCCTGGAAATAAAATAACTTGTCCTGGCTTGTATTTGGGACTCAAAGTGAAGGTGGGGAAGAATTTTATTACAGAGTATGGAAAATAGCTTCTTGGTAACAAATAGCTCTAATTATGGCTTGATACCATAAATTTTGCTTGATTTCATTTTTAAGCCAAGCGCAGTAGAAACAATGCTCTTTGGTACCTTCGACCATTGATTATGGACAGATGGGCACTCTAATTCTGTTTGCAAACAGTTGGTGGGCAGGAAGATTATAGAGGTATTGATCTTCCTTTTGATATACTACCATTCTATTGGTATTGGAAGTCTAACGCGACCCAGCTATTGTTGAATATGTTTAGATGATGAAGTTTGCTGGAATATTTGGCGAAATCATTGGTGAATCTCAGTGATGTGTACATCTGGCATGTACTTGATTGAAGCCTTTGTATGGTGGTAGCAACAACAGTAACTTTGCCCTTTCTCCCCTTCCCCCAATCCAACTATTGCCTCAGCTTCCAGATGAGTTTGGTCTGCATGAAGAACAACAGGGAAAACTACACCACCCTAAGCAAACACTTATTTAACTTTGGAAAGCCACCGACATTGCAAATCCATTAGGCATTTTATTGGGCTTGTGAAAGACTTTTATGGTTAAACATGTTTGGAAATTAATATGGTGGATTCAATATGTTTTATTTATTGTATCTAAACATGGAAATAGGTGACTTTTCTGCCTTGTCAAACTTTGGCTGATGTACACTGTCTAAAACTAATGATTTGGGGGAGGAGGAGGGCTTAAAGTAGAAAGGAATGTATATTTAATTTATATATTCGTATTCCAAACATGTCAGGGCCACAACATTTGTCTTTTAACTGACAATTATAGCAAGTGTTTTTCTTTATTGCTTAGATTTTAGTGTTGCGACAACAAATTACTGTACATTAGTGCTTTCTGATTTGTTCTTATCCTTGTCAAACAGCACATCATATTTTAATTACAGGAATCCTTTAGTAATATTAAAGAAAGCTATGTCCATTGCATGTTTCCTGTCTTATCACACTCTAGTCATGTTCCAACTGCCTTGTGAAGAGTACAAAGAAATTCCAAAAATGCACAACCTTAACATCAGCGGGATATGATGATCTCTGCATGTTCTTGCTATTTGATAGTTTTAAACTGTGATTGATCTGTGCTTTGGAACAAAAGTAATTGTAATTATTACTTTGGCCTGCATTAAGGGCCCTATGGAGGTTTACATTTCCTGTCATACTTTCCCAGTTCTTTTCCATTGTCTTCAAATGGAAGAGTCAGGTAAACTACAGGGAGCAAGAAGTCTGGGATGTATATGTCCATCAATTTATCTTACAAGTCACACAATAAACAACAAATCCAAAGTTCTGGTCTGCAACACACGTAATAGTTAAACTCTAATAGAATCTAGTGTTTAATGTTAGCAGTTTGAATGCAAAGTACAGTCAAATTGCTGCCAGTAAGCTTTAGACAGCAATGTCTAAATTTGACTGTACTTTGAGTTGAGGAATAATCTGTTGAATGCTCCTGTCTGAATTATCAATCGGAAGAGATACATTTTGTATTGCACTGGTGGCATATTGTTGATCTATAAATAATTTTGTGATCTTTTGAATAGCTGCTTACATTTTTTAAATGAATGTTAGTCGTCAGTAAATTCAAAATGACATTTGTCATGTATGTGCGCCAAAAACATTAGAACATAATGAAGTTCTAATTACTCCATTAGAGTAAAGGAATAAGAACATAATGGAGTTGGGAAAGTGCCACAGCTGCAAGTGCTTACAGGTTTGTACAGTGATACTTTGATATACAAGTAGAAAATACTATGCAAAGAGAAATTGTTCTGTCATTTTCAGAGATTATGACAGTACCCTGGTTGATTTTGTCATCCAATCTGCTCACATTCTTTCTATCATTGTGCTTGTGGACAGGATGGGGGGGGGGGGGGTTGTTGGTGTGGAAACGACAAAACAAGGCAATGAGAACTCAGAAAATTATTAGGTTGGGAGTTAGTTGACGTTTAAGATATTCCTTTTTCGGTTTGGAGACAGGTGTGTTTAATGACAAGCATTGAAAATTGTAGCGACTTGAATGTTGCATCAAATTGTAAGGAACATCAGAGATTGTGTGTTCTTTGCAAACTAGAGACTGAGTCAATAAATTGCATCTCATAGAGAAATCGGGTTGAGTTAATAAACTGCACGTTGCCCTTGGCTGGCCTATGTTTTTAAATATATTGCCAAGTGGTTACATTTCCAATTTGTGAATTGATTGGTTTGCAAATTTATTTGAAAAGGAGCCTTGTCATCTCCCAGGGAGAACCTGTAGTTAGTGTTTAAATTCATTCCTTTGCGCACATCGTCATAATACACCATCAATTAGTTTTTATACACAAAAAGCTGGAGTAACTCAGCGTGACAGGCAGCATCTCTGGAGAGGAATGGGTGACACTTTGGGTCGAGACCCTTCTTCAGTCTGAAGAAGATTCTCGGCCCAAAACGTCACCCATTCCTTCTCTCCAGAGATGCTGCTTGTCCCGCTGAGTTACTCCAGGTTTTTGTGTCTATCTTTGGTTTAAACCAGCGTCTGCAGTTCCTTCTTGCATATCAATGAGTTTTTAATTAGGATTGGAGCACCTTTTGAAACCCAATACCTAAACCCTCTTTTTAATTGAACGCTTGATGGGGGAAAACAAGGACAGGTAGCTGGTTTTGGATCTGAGCCTTTTGTACGACGCTAACTTCCATCTCCAGTGTTGTTTGGGAATTATTTCCACATAACAGCTTCATAATACATATTTTTTAAAATGACTGCTCACTTCTCAATTGAACATTTCATTTTTGCACAGTTTATACTTCTACTTAATTTGTGTTCATATTTGTAGTGAGTGACAAGGCTTAATTTTTGAAAATATCTTGGGCATGTGTACACTTGAGTAGGACATATTTTGAATTTTGTCCTATTTTCAAGAAAATGTTGCTTGTTGAGTGACTAAAGGGAGATCCAAAAAGAATATTGAACAGATAGTGGTTCCATTTTCTATCCATGTGTATTTAATCCAGGCACAAATTACTTGAACGGAGTGAGCACTGATCATCAGAGAGAACATTAATTATCTCGTTTTAAATTTGTTTAAAATCATTCCTCTATCTCCAGGTGATAATTCCTCTAAATTGAATAACTATACAAAAGATTTTTTACAAAGCTGTTTTATGGCTAGTGTCACATCTATAAAAATAACAAGAATCTTAACATTTGAAATTAATCACGGCAGGACATTTGAATATTATATGCAAAAGTGTGTCATATCCCTACATAGCAGCAATCTTGCTGTTCGTAATTGACCAACAGAGGTAGGTTGCATTGAAATATAAAATCATTTCATTTGTTCAGACCTATCACTCCCGTCACAAGTATAAACTGCTCTACAGAATTTCAAGTCTCGCGTCATGATAGCTCAACCTTATGCCGCCTGGGTCAAGTATTCATTCCATCATGAAGAAACTCCGAGTTAATACTCATTTTGCTTTCTTCTGACTAATGTTCTCCTGGTGTAATCTGGCATTCAGAGTGTATATACTTCACTCAGTCAGACCCGGAACACCCTAAATTAGTTTTCCTTTCATGTTAGAGGTTACTTTGTAGCTTGTGTCCAGGTTTTGAAACCTTGCCTGTTTTTTTTTTGAACCAGCATTGGCTATAGTGAGCATGTACAGGTTTAAGCTATGTTATTTTAACTTCTTGCTCACTGAATTGTTTTAAACACATTGAGAAATTACTTGAATTTGCTAGGCCATGCTTTTGTTTAGATTTATTTGAAGTAGTTTTTCTCTTGCTTTTATCAATGTGTTCTTAATGACTGAATTTGTTAAATGCCAGTGTTATAGACGCCACAGATAATTAAATGTAACTGAAGACCTCTTTCATAGGGTGTGTCTCTATTTATTCCTGATGTGATAATGCTTAGCATAGTGGATTACTCATCCAGGGTCATAAATTTGACATGCCGCTGCATTTAATAGATCTGGTCGTTTATCTGCAAAATATCCACAAAACGTATGGGGCAACCGTGAAAACAAATTTGTTCAGGCATGGGAACTTCCTTGTAATCCACGTGCATGGAATAACGATACATCAAAGGATCATTGCCTGCATTGGTGGTTTGGTGGACATTTTTAACGCTATCATAATTTGCAGTAGTGAATCATAACCATTTCCTTCATTCTGCTAGCATGAAGGAGTAACACCTTGCAAAGAAATCTAGCATCAATTCTGAGTGAATAAATCCTCTAGTAAACTCACACTAAACAGCGGAACTATGTTCATCTATAAATGTCCCTGAATGCATTATAGACAAATGTTTTAACCAGCACTTCGACATACTAATTTGTGTCTGTATCACAGAGCAAAATAATTCAGCCCTACTGAACCATCCCACATTTATGTTCCATGAGGCTTCTTCCCACTTTTAACCGTATAACAGAGCTTTATTTGAAAAAAAGAACACAAATGTCCATCACAGTAACTCCAAACACCCCCTCACTGTGATGGAGGCAACAAAACTTCCACTCTCTTCCCCACGCCCACGGACAGACAGCTCGTCCCCGACCGACCCGCACAGTCCCCGCAAGGGGATGGAAGTCCCCCTGGCCGAATCGCACCGGGCGCTGAAACGTCTCGCGGGCGATGAAAGGCCCCGCGACCAAGCCTTGCGCAGCTAAGTCCCGTGGTCGAGCCGCACCAGCGATGTAAAGTCCCGCAGCCGAGCCGCACCGGGCGATGTAAAGTCCCGCAGCCGAGCCGCACCGGGCGATGTAAAGTCCCGTGGTCGAGCCGCACCAGCGATGTAAAGTCCCGCAGCCGAGCCGCACCGGGCGATGTTAAGTCCCGCGGCCGAGCTGCACCGGGCACTGTTAAGTCCAGCGGCCAAGCCGCACCGGGCGATGTAAAGTCCAGCGGCCGAGCCGCACCGGGCGATGTTAGGCCCCGCGCCGTGAGGAAGAGAAAAGTTTCCCCCACCCACACCACCACCCCCCACCCACACCACCACCCCCCACACATACACAACCAAAAAAAATACAAAAACCATCCCAACACCGAACCGACACACAACAACAACAAAAAAGGAAAAAAGACGAACAGACTGCTAGCGAGCCGCTGCCGTTAGGCGCTGCCACTTCCGCTTTTGCATACAACCCATTAAGATGTCCACTAATCATTATCTCCTTCTCCCTCATCCTGCAGCGACACGTGTCCACGCACATTACCTGTAGTTCCCCAGGCTCTTTCAACTTATGGGATAGCACGCATATCCTGAAAATACATCTAATAAGTTTCATTGGAATATTTTGATCAGTTCTGCTAATCCTTGATTTGCAATATTAACTTTTTCTTTCCATGGATGCTGCCTGACCTGCTGAATGGCATTTGTTTCTCTTTCCAACTTCCAGCATCTGCAGTGTTTTTTTTCATTTTCTTGAGAAATATTTTTACGGCCTTTAATTGGCATACCATTTTGCAAAAGTTGAAACATTGTTTATTTATACATACATCTCCAATGTAGTGAGGTGATTGAATCTTAAACAGTTTCTCTTAAGAGTAACATGGTTTATGAAGTCAGAGCAGATCCTGGGTGATCACAATGTTGAGGATTGCTTCCAACTGTAATGTTTGTTGGGGGTGAAGGGTTGGGTGGTTGACTCAATGCAGCTTTTGGCTGTCTATGTGTGTTTGCCCCGGTTGCAGTAGTTTCCTCCCACATTCTCAGATGTACTGTCTGGTAGATTAATTGAGTGTAGCAAATTGCCTCCAGTGTAGATGGTTGGGAGAGATAAAGAGATCACAGGGAAACATTTGCTGTGATCCAGCATACATGCAATGAGCAGAATGGTCTTTATCATAAGAAAATATGAAATCAGATGCTGTTGGCTAGTTCATTTTGAGGGACAATTTAAAGGGGATGAGGCTGAATAACATTGGGTCCAATGTTTGAAATTAGTACTATCGGGGTCAGTGAGTAAATTGCTGTACTGTGCAAAGATAAAAATGGTGGATTTTTCTTAGAGTTCAAAGACCAATCATTGACTGCTGTCCAACTAACTGTGAGGATTAAATATATTAGCCTGCAGTTTAAGATTTTTAAGTGAGCGTTGAAAATGTGAATGCTATACAGCTGCATTATAAACATTCAACATGAGTAGCATTGTAGAGTTGGGGTGAATCCAGTATGTTTATTGTCATAGACGTAAGTCAAATGGCCTGCTGCAGTGCTATATACCCATTCATGGGACTTTTATCTCCTTTGTACTTGAATGATTGGGGTTGGTTACATCCAGACAGTAATCAAATTTAGTGTCCTGGTTTTGGTCTTGTGGATATGATTAGAATAAGCACAAATAAATGTAATTAATGAGTTCAATGGCAATGCATCACAAGTTTTGCCATGGTGCCCAGATTTGTTCCTCTCAAGCTACAACCATCATTATTATTTGGTTTACTAAAGTTGCTTTAGTTCCTTAAAGAAGCCTTAATTCTTATGAAATTACATTTACTTTTAACTGAGTGTAAATGAGAATTTGATCAATTGTTCCCCATGATTCCTTTACCAGAAAAATATATATATCTATCATCACACTAGAATCACCTAATTCTTTCCCCAAGTCTCCTTTTGCTTTCTTTCAGCTGTCAACTAACTAACCCTGTATCAAGAAGCAGCTTTGTTTTTACACATCAATAAATTAGTTACAACAATCAATGTTTGTGTGATAACTGCATGATTATTAAATTGCAATTATTTTCAGATATTTATTATTTGAACATCCCAAAATTTGTCCATTGTACAGAAGCAATGGATGAATCAATGAAAAACATTTGATCCCTTTGTCACATTAGTTCTTGTGTATTTTGACCCTTCTGCAATAAAAGCTCAAATGGAGGTGGTAGGCATGTCACAAAAGTGTAGAAATGTTTAGTATGGTCTTGCTGTCCATGCACATAGACTTTGTGATCTCTATCCTGATCTATTGGGAATTAACCAGTCTTTACTCCACAGATGAGACTGGAACTTGTTTGACGAATTGTTAAAATATTATCCTTTCACTTGAATAGATAAATAGAGAAAGACGTGCAAATGTCAAACTACTGCAGCTTTCATTCCTTGCCCATCCATAGAACCATTTGTCCTTGGGACTTTTTTTCTAAATCTGGTGCAGAGTTCCTGCATAAAGCCCTCTTGCGTTTATAATGGTGTCCCTGTTCCTTCAAATGCTGTGGACTTTAATTGATTCTACCCAGAAATGTCATACTTTCAGCACATCTGTCTCTTGAAATGTAGGTGGTTATAAGAATGATTTTTGCTTGGGGGAATCGAGTGGTATTATCACATGGCTTTTCTGTGAGACTGGGAGACTTTGATAAGCATTTAGAGCTGAATGTCAAACGTCTCAAAACTTGCTGCTTTAGACAAACAAAAATATATCAGGTGCTGGTGATTAGTGTCAAAAACTGGGCAGAAATTGCAGGTTAATACAACCCCAGTCGTAGAAACATCGAAAATAGGTGCAGGAATAGGCCATTCGGCCCTTCGAGCCAGCATCGCAATTCGATATGATCATGGCTGATCATCCAAAATCAGTACCCTGTTCCGGCTTTTTCCCCATATCGCTTGATTCCCTTAGCCCTAAGAGCTAAATCTAAACCTCTCTTGAAAACATCCAGTGAATTGGCCTCCACTGCCTTCGGTTGCAGAGAATTCCACAGATTCACAATGCTCTAGGTGAAAATGTTTTTCCTTATCTCAATCCTAAATGGCCTATCTCTTATTCTTAAACTGTGACCCCAGCATCGGGAACATTTTTTTGTGCATCCACCCTGTCCAATCCTCTAAGAATTTTATATGTTTCTATAAGATCCCCTCTTCTAAATTCCAGTGAATACAACCCCAGTCAATCCATTCTTTCATCATGCGTTAGTTTTGCCATCCCGGGAATTAACCTGGCCAACCTAGGCTGCAATCCCTCAATAGCAATAATGTCCTTCCTCAAATTAGGAGACCAAAGTTGCACACAATACTACAGGTGCGTTCTCACCAGGACCTCCTTGCTCCTAAACTCTTCTTTTCAGTGACTGATGTACAAGCACACCCAAGTCTCGTTGCACCTCTCCTAATCTGACACCATGGAGATAATCTGCTTTCCTATTCTTGCCACCAAAGTGGATAACCTCACATTTATCCACATTATACTGCTTCTGCCCACTCGCCCAACCTTTCCAAGTTACCCTGCAGCTCACAGCATCCTCCTCGCAGCTCACACTGCCACCCAGCTTTGTGTCATCCGCAAACTTAGAGATGTTACATTTAATTCCCTCGTCTAAATCATTAATATATATTGTAAACAACTGGCCCCAGCACCGAGTCTTGCAGCATCCCACTAGCCGCTGCCTGCCATTCTGAAAAGGACACGTTAATTCCTACTCTTTGCTTCCTGTCTGCCAACCAGTTCTCTCTCCATGTCAATACCCTACCCCCAATACCATGTGCTCTAATTTTGCACAATAATCTCCTGTGTGGGACCCTGTCAAAGGCTTTTTGAAAGTCCAGATACACCACATCCACTGGCTCTCCCTTATCCATTCTACTTGTTACATCCTCAAAAAATACCAAATGCCATGCATGATTTCCCCTTCATAAATCCCTGCTGACTTTGACCGATCCCGTCACTGCTTTCCAAATGCGTTGCTATAACATCTTTAATAATCATTCCGGCATCTTCACCACTACCGATGTCAGGCTAACTGATCTATAATTCCCCCTTTTCTCTCCCTCTCTTAAAAGTGGAGTTGCATTGGCTAACCTCCAAGTCCACAGGAACTGATCCAGAGTCGAGAACATTGAAAAATGATCACCAAGGCATCCACGATTTCTAGGGCCACCTCCTTGAGTACTCTGCGATGCAGATCATCAGGCCATGGGAAATTATCTGCCTTCAACAGTTTACCTAACACCATTTTCTGACTAATGTGGATTCCCTTCAGTTCCTCCCTCCCACTAGATCCTCAGTCCCCCAGTATTTCCAGGAGATTGTTTTGCGTCTTCCTTAGTGAGAGGCCATTCTGTTGATCTTGGCAAGTATACACAAGTCAAAAAGATTTTTTTGTGACATTTCGTTATCTGTGTCTGAAGTTTTCTGAAAATGTCAGACCTAGAAGATAAAATATTGCTTCATTAGTCATTGTACGGTTTTAAGATCAACAGATTAATTGTGAATGTGGGGTACTCATTGGCCACCTCCATTTTCTAATCTTCATTCCCATACGAACAAGGACCTTAAGTGATCCCCTGATCCACTTTGCTCTTCCCACATAGTTTCTAGAGATGCACTACGGAAACAGTTCGGCCTACCAAGTCCACACCGACCAGTGATCCCCGCGTGCTAACACTGTCCTACACACTCAAGGGACAATTTTATATTCATATCAAGCCAATTAACCTACAAACCGGTATGTCTTTGAAGTGTGGGAAGAAACCGAAGATCTCAGAGGAAACCCACGCGGTCATGGGGAGCACATACAAACTCCCGGCAGACAGCACCCATAGTCGGGATCGAACCCGGGTCTCTGGCACTGTAAAGCAGCAAGTCTACTGCTGCACCACTGTGATACCCTGCTGTGATGCCTTGAGTTTCAATATTTACATGCCACCCTAACTGAAAACCAAACACATCTAGAAGATGAGAACTAAAGAGTAATAAAATAAAATTATCATCACATGTAAATGGTGTGGCACTCATAAGTTTGGCAAAGCAGTTATGAAATTCAATGAATATTCTGTGATTTGATCACTTTACTGGAGGTTCATGTAGAATGTTTCATATCAGAAAATTGGATGCAAAATTCAATTACTCAAGCATGCTATAAATGTTAATGTTGGTTATTGCTCATACCAAAGTCTGTAATTGTAATTTTCTGATACATTAATATACACTCTTTAATTTCACTGGCACATGTAGAAATTAATAGTTCTGTTATTTGAAACTAATTGAAAATGGTTTGCTCTTGTGTAATGAAGCATCAAACTGACATGGTCAAAATGTCATGCCTCACCAGCACGACGAGTCCTCTTGAGACCAACTCCAACTTGTATGTGCCTATTGTTTAAGAGTTCATGAATTAATGTGATGTTTTCACTAACTAGTATTCACTGCGTGGATGTTTCAATGCGACGTTTCAAGGTGAGTGCTTGTGTGACTATATAATTGAAAGCGGTATATTGTATATATTTAAGATATTATTTGGTGCAGTGCTAAGTCATTGGATGGACAGTTCATATTTAAAACAAAACTGTAACGCAGTGATTCTTGCATCTCACAGCCCATTATCAAGCTGAGGCAATGTTGATAATCTGAAATTGCTCTTTGCAGGCTAACATGAAAATGATGTGCTTTTACATGATGCAGGAAGATTTTTAATTTTGTTATCTGGTTCATATCTGCTGCCCCTGTTCAGTGACATGTAGTTGAAATGTTGACTTAATCTGTAAAATATTTGTCTTTTGATTGTTTATTGATAGGAACAAATCATTCTGGTGCATATAGCCAAAGCGATGAAAAGCAGAACAAACTGTTCATTGCGTAATTGATTTTCCTGCTCTCCACTGCCCACAAAAAAAATCCTGTTGAAATGGCTTGGTTCTTTTAAAAGTACTGATGCAATTGGTGTGGATGACATCTGTGGGGAGCCTGTTTCAAAATGTCATCACGAGATTAATCCCCGGGGTGGTGGGACTGTCATATGAGGAAAGATTGGAAAGACTGGGCTTGTATTCACTGGAATTTAGAAGGATGAGAGGGGTTCTTATAGAAACATATAAAATGATAAAAGGACTGGACAAGCTAGTTGCAGGAAAAATGTTCCCAATGTTGGGGTAGTCCAGAGCCAGGGGCCACAGTCTAAGAATAAAGGGGAAGGCCATTAAAAACTGAGATGAGAACAAACTTTTTCACCCAGAGTGTTCTGAATGTGTGGAATTCTCTGCCACAGCAGGCAGTAGAGGCCAATTCACAGAATGAATTCAAAAGAGAGAGCTTTGAGGGCTAGCGGAATCAAGGAATATGGGGAGAAGGTGGGCACGGTTATTGATTGTGGATGATCAGCCATGATCACAATGAATGGCGGTGCTGGCTCGAAGGGCCAAATGGCAGCCTCCTGCACCTATTTTCTGTCGTCAATTTTGCTCTCTATGATAATGGTTTGTGTTATGACTAGATTACTGTTGCAGTTTTTAAATGAGTTAGCCTATTCAATTACTCATGGAACTGAACAATATCTTTATATAAAAACACGCGACCAAACCTTTGCTGTTAATAGAACGATGGCATCAAGCAGCAAAATTGTAGTGAATAGTGCAACAGTTCTATTTTTTTCAACTACAGCATAAGAGTTTGAGGGTGAAAATAAAAAGAACACTGACGGTTTTTTAGTTGAAATCTCCTGCATAAATTACATGAATTGCCGTTGCGATTTCCGATTCTATTTCTTATTGCTGCACTGTACTTGGGCAACGACATTATCTAATCTCGATTATCTCGTCTCGACCTGAAACGTCACCCATTCCTTCTCTCAAGAGATGCTGCCTGACCTGCTGAGTTACTCCAGCATTTTGTGATACCTTCGATTTGTACCAGCATCTGCAGTTATTTTCATACACTACTTATCTAATCTAATACTAAATTTTAATTTTCAGTAAAATATACTTTTCCTTCCTCTCCAAATCTGATATTTAATGGCAACATTTTATCGTATGTATTTAAAATGTTAGTCCTGTTTGCTACTTTGAATTTTTGCCCTATTGTACTTCTGCTCTTTTGGAGGTTGCCTGACAGGAACTGAACAATGTACGTGTCGGGAAATAAATTACACAATTGTTACCATTGTTACAATTGGACGTTAAATTCAGGTCTCCGTGGAAATACTAGATATCCGGATGCTTGCCAAATCCCCTCCACGGTTTTTTGTCTTCAAGTGCACGTGACCGAGTAGGAAGGTTCCTTCCACAAAGACACAACCTAATGTGCTATTTGAAGGTAGAAACAAAATGCTGGAGGAACTCAGCGGGACAGGCAGCATCTCTGGAGAGAAGGATCTCGACCCGAAACGTCACCCATTCCTTCTCTCCGGCCTGTCCCGCTGAGTTACTCCAGCATTTTGTGACTACCTTCGATTTAAATCAGCATCCAGTTTTTTCCTACATTAATGTGCTATTTCTCTGACTGATCCCAGATATCTTCCAGCAGGGATCTTTAGATTATGAACGGCATCACAACGCAAGACACTCAATCGCAGAGAGCCCCCATTGTAATCAAAAGAAAAGGGAAGTAGTTGTTGGCAAATAGCCAGCACAGGCTGGAATAAAAGCATCAAACCTTTCATTGAACTCGCCAGTCATTCCCGGACGCTAGGAACGTTTCTCCATTCCCCAATAAGGTTGGAAGGGACAATTATTTAATTATTCATTGCCTTTCATAGAAGTCGTCAATTCAAAGGAACCATTCAATTCCAATAAGCGTCATCAACTTGAATGCCATTTTCTTATTATTTTTAGCTTGTGCATTGATAGACAAAACTGGAAACTCGGTTGATTTTTAAAAATTTCTGCATTTGCGAAAAAGAATGGTATGATTATTAATTATGAGCTCGGACTAAATATCCCTTCTGTTGTAGCGACGATGGTTGATTGTGATCTGTGAATGTTCTTCAACTAACATTCTCACGCCTTAAACCCATATCTATGAAGTAGATCTGGCCATTTGACATGAATCAAGAGATAGGCCCAAAATGACTGCGGCTCGGTGAGTAACTCTTGGAGTCAGAAGCTTGTGGCTTCAAGACCAACACCGAAGATATGCACAAGAAGATGGAGACACATTAAGTGCAGTACTGTACTGCAAGGTCAGTGTTCTGGCCTTCAGGTAAGGTGTTAAAACTAAGGGGCCATCTATTGCCAGTTGATTTTGTAAAAATCCGACTGTCCTGTGGAAACCTTTTCCCTGGTGTTCTCGGCAATATCTTTGGACTACACGCCTCCTGAGGGCACCTGTTGCCGACCCTATTTTGCTCCGGTCTTCTCTATATTTTAGTCTGAAGAAGGGTTTCCTCTAGGCATGCTGCCCAACCCACCCAGTTACTCCAGCATTTTGTGAACACCTTCACCCTTCAGTAAACATTACTGAAACACGATCTGTCCATTTTCATTTTGCTGTTATGCGATGTCGCTTGTACGTCTCCATCGCGTGTCTACGCGAGTTTGGGCACCATTGTAATGTGGCTCTACCGCCGGCAGAGGACAATAGACAAAAGACAATAGGTGCAGGAGGAGGCCATTCGGCCCTTCGAGCCTGCACCGCCATTCAATATGATCATGGCTGATCATTCTCAATCAGTACCCCGTTCCTGCCTTCTCCCCATACCCCCTGACTCCGCTATCCTTAAGAGCTCTATCCAGCTCTCTCTTGAATGCATCCAGGAGTTTGGAGTGTGGTTGAAAACCTCAATCTACAATAAAAGTGGGATTTACACTCGTCGGCACAAACTGACGTAACTAACAGGAGGCCAGCCTCTTCTGCATTTAATAACTGAACTCTCCCAGAGATGCATAAATTCAAACGTGCGATGGTATTTTTAAACTGTAATTTCACAGGTTGCAATTGCAGCTATTTGCAAGTTACTGACCGGGAAATAGATGCACATTGTAACTGACGACGTGTAGGAAGGAGCTGTAGATGCTGGTTTACACCGAAAATAGACACAAAGGACTGGAGGAACTCAGCGGGACAGGCAGCATCTCTGGAGAGAAGGAATAGGTGACGTTTCGGACCGGCTGAGTTATTCAGAATTTTGTAACTGACAACATTTGGTGCTTATTTGAAGCCTTTACTGAAAATGAAGTGTGGAGGGGATCACGTTGCTTACGTGACGTATGTAGAGTTTCCCCCTCGTCTGAAGAAGGGTCTCGTCCCGAAACGTCACCCATTCCTTCTCTCCTGAGATGCTGCCAGGCCTGCTGAGTTATTCCAGCATTTTGTGAATAATTCCCCCTCGTTATATCAACGCAAAACTGCTTTTCAAAACAAAATGTATCTCCCCAACGATTGTCATTGGCAGTCTCGGGCATCCCTGTGGCAAAGTATATAAATACGAATTTATTGGTTCATCTTTGTGGTGGGTCAGGCGCACGTACAGAGTTGTGCATTTGTCCGCTCATTGGTTCTTCTGCAGCTGATAACGTCAGGAAATGTGGAGGGAAGAGCAAAGATTGAGTCATCAGTGTGTGTGTGCGTGCAACTGTGCATGTAGCAGTCTCTCGCTCGCCTCGGGGCATCACATTGCCTGCGCACGCGCACGGTTCCACTCCACACAAAAACAAGGTTGTGACACGACTTAATCAGAAATGAGCCCGGTAGTAAAAGATCAAATAAACACCCATCTCTATTGCTGCCATCACGAAGATGACACCGCGTATTTTATAGGGCAGGACACCGCATGAAAATCGCGATTTAATCTGGCTTTCACACGCCAGAGGAAATTACAGAGGAAATCAATATCTTGCCACGAATGAGCAAGATCTACAGATCTAAATCTACAGATCTCTCTCCCCATCGGTTGTAATACTATTTGATGATTAAATCCTAAACAATGAAACATTAGACGTGCAAATTAATTTGGGTCTTTGGGTCAAACATAAAAAAAAGCATAACAATCTCCATTTAAAACATAAAGTGTTCGAACATCTCAGCGAGTCAGGCGGCATTTGTGGAGGGAATGGACAGACGACGTTTCGGTTCGGGACCCTTGTTCAGACCGATCAAAGACTGGACACCGCCTCTAGTATACTTCATCATACCTCCCTCTGATCGGTCTGAAGAAGGGTCCTGAACCGATACCTCGCCTGTCTCTTCCCTCCAGAGATGTTGGTTGACCCGATGCCAGACCGATTGCATGAAGGAGTGGAAACATTCAACACTAAAGGACACAGTTATAAGGTGAGAGGGGGAAAGTTTAATGGAGATGTGTGGGGCAAGTTTTTTTACACAGAGTATGGTTGGGGCCTGGAATGCAATTCCAGGGGTGGTGGTGGAGGTAGATATGATAGTGGTGTTTAAGCTTTCAGGTCGGCACATGGAAGAGCAAGGAATGGAGAGATATATATGATGTACAGTCAGATACGATCAGTCTAACTTGGTATCATGTTCGGCTCAAACATTATTCTATGATCATTTGGATTGGCTTAGTGTTTTAATTTTTTTATTATTCCTGCCAAAATAGACAATTCACATGTTCTCACATTATACTCCACTTGCTTGATCTTTGCCCACTCACTTATCCTGTCCATGTCCCCCCTGTAGCCTTCTAGCATTCTCTTTAAAATAGTATGAATTAAAATAACATAAAATGTTGGAAATGCCCAGCAGGACAGACAGCATCTGCGCATGGAGAAACAGATTTAACACATCAATGTTTTTTTTACATTTACCAAGTACAGTGAATACTTTATTGCATACAGATCAGTAAGATTATTGCCATACATAAATAAGTACAATCCCTGATTAAGTACAGAATGCATTCAAACAGCCCACTGTCTATATGCAAGAGTCGTCCGGTTTTGGCACCATTTTCAAAGTCCCAGCATTAGCCTCAATTCCAGATCGCCAGTGAACCGTTGTCCCTCTCGTCGCCTGGTCACCTTCAGCCTTTGTGCCCCGAGGGGAGGGGGAGTCCTAGTTCTGATGAAAGGTCATCGACTTGAAGCATTAACTCTTTCTCTTTCCAGCCTGCTTCATCCTTCTGCTTGTATTCAACCAAGATCCATCCACGACCAGACAACATTTATCTGTCTGTTCCCTTCCTAGATGTTGCCTGACCTGCTGAGTTCCTCCAGTGCTTTGCGTTTAGCTCAGCATGCCAACATCAGCAAGATGTGCCTCCAAGGTTAGTTCTTCCATTTGTAACCCAGGAACAGCTTCATCCCCTCTGTTATTAGGCTTCTGAACGGTCCTTCCATAACTTAGGGTATTGTCCCATTCACCTCTACGCCATTGTGTACACTGGCCTTGGAACAGCTGTGCTCCAATGCTGAGAACTATATTCTGCACTGTAACTTTCCCTTTGCTCTCTCTGTTGTACTTGAGTTTGACGATTGTATTTATGTACAGTATATCCGGTATGATGGGTGTATGGAATGAGTTGCCGGTGGAGGTAGTTGAGGCAGGTACTATCATAACATTTAAGAGACAATTGGACAGGTACGTGATAGGATAGGTTTAGAAGGTCATGGGCCAAGTGCGTGTAGGTGTGACGAGTGTGGATGCGAACATGCTGGTCGGTGTGGGCAAGTTGGGCCGAAGGGCCGGTTTCCACGCTGGAGACTCTATGAGCTGTTTGGATAGCATGCAAAGCTTTTCATTCACTGTACCTCGGCACACGTGACAATAGTAAATAAAGGCCCACAACTCTCGTTCCTCTCCACTACCCCAAACTCAAATAAGATTCATCCAACACCCCTCACAATCCCCATCCAGTTCCAATCTGATCCTGTTCCACCAAATTCAACCATGACACCCCCTACCATTGCCATCTCCCTCCCGCTTCCCATGACCCGTGTCCAGGTCGAAATATGTTTCCAGACATTCATTTTGATGTTGACACCCTGTCTTTTGCCGTTCTTTAAAAAAAATAAAATATAACAATAAAATTTATTCAAAATGAAAAATATACACAAAACAAGAATTGCACAAAAAATTCTTCCGACGTTCTCGGAGGCAGCGTCGTCTCGTAGTGGGCACAGAAATATCATTATACCCGGAACCCTTGCCATTCGTGTGCCGCCTGGGGCGATATCCCTTCCTCGTTTGATGCTTCAGTGTTGCTGACCATTTGTGATCCCAGCGAGGCTCTCAGTGGATCTCCGTTTGATTTATATGCTGCCACGCTTAGCGCTTTAAATTTTAAAGAGTAGCCCGCCCCCCTCTCTCTCACGCCTCCTCCCTCCTGTTCGGCGACTGGAAGTCCTCGTCGGCCGGGCTGTTGCGAAGGTTTGATTGTCATTTTGCGTCACTGCACTTTGAGCCTGAATCGTTCCCTCGGTTGTTTAATGTCTTTCCCTCCCCTTTATATAAGGGCAGGTTGTGCCGTGCTACTGCGGGAGCCGGGGCTGTCCAGACTCACAAGGGGGGGAAATAATAATAATGTGGGTTTAGTGGGGTATTTTTTGTCCCCACTATTGAGCTGCTCGGGCTCATCTCTTGCAAACCCAGTTCCAGCAGAGAAGCGACTTGCCTGACACTAATGGAGAAGCCGGCGGTGCATTCGAGTCTGTGCATCCCGCGGAACTTCAGTTGCATGGCGGAGCTGTACGGCAGTTTGGGCGAGGAATGTGCCGGCGCCGGTCTGGATGGAGGGAACGATTGTCACCCCATGTGCCAGCATCAAGAGAGGAGCCGAGAAGGCGGCTTTCCCAGCCCGGGTCAGCGCAGGAGGGCCAAGTCGCTGCCGGCTCCCGCCGACCGGAGCGGCACCTCCCTGGAGAAAGCCAGCGCCTGCCGAGCCAGCAGGAAGAGCGTCCGCTTCGCAGACTCCTTGGGGCTGGAGCTGACCACCATCAGGCACTTCTGCGACGCCGACATGCCCCAGATCCCTCACCGGGTGATGGCCAGGCTGATGAAAGAACGACCCGAGCGAATGCTGCCCGCCAACATGATGGACATCCTGCTGGACAACGCCGCACACACCCTGGAACCCATGTTCATCAACCCGGCCAGTTGTCTCGGCTTCCTGGAGAGGGTCAAGACGGACAAGGTGTGCTTGGAGACCATCTCCACCGACCACTTCAGTATCCTGGGGCTCATCAGGGTCTCCAACATCTCTTACGAGAAGCAGGTGTTGGTCAGATACACCCTCAACCAGTGGATATCATACGTGGACATTGGAGCCAGCCACAACGCGCACTCTGCCGACGGCCAGACCGACACCTTCTCCTTCAAACTGGTCACCCCGCTTTTTCTGGACACGGGCGGCACTCTCCAGTTCGCCATCCGCTACTCAGTAGCAGGTCAAGAGTTCTGGGACAACAACAAAGGCCACGACTATCATGTACTAAGCCACAAGGTCAAAGTGTCCCCGCCCAAGGACTGGGAGAACGGCTGGATTCACTTCATTTGAGCCAAGAAGGGGGGGAAAAAAGTTTATTTACAGCATCAGGGATGGTGGTACAGTATTTGGCAGTCACGCCCAGTCCTTCCTCCCCGTCTGCTACAAGGGTTTCGGTTTCTGTTTGAAGGTAAATTCTGAGGTGGGACCACCGTGAAAACTGGAAATTCTCCTCAACACCTTCCAGCCAGTGTTTGTGTGTCAGGGAAAGTTGGTCACAGACAATGCAAGCAATAAGTTGAGTTGAATTTTAGTTCTGAGGGTGGAATTGTGTGTCTGAATTGTGAATGGCACCTTGGTTTCCAAAATAGCACTGTTTGATTGACTACTTTACCAGATATCTTTAGCTAATTTCTAAAGCTTGCATCACCTTTAGAGGGGGGAAAAAGTGTTGGTGAAATGTGATAACCTTTTCAGCACTTCTGCAAACGCGTTGCAAGTCTACATGCCACTTGGAACAAATGAATGCATTGACTCATACAGACATCCTTTGACTCATACCCCCTTCCCAAAGAAAGGTTACATGATCTGGCAGCCCTCCAACGAGGTGACCAGAATAATCTCTCAGAGCTGATAAGGGTGCTGACAACCTTGGCAAGCTGCATATTTTGGTCACTGGGAGATTAGAGGGAAGTGAGTGAGACACCAGTGATGTATTTTTGGACAAAGCGTAAAGAGTGAGTTATGAGGGAGGGGAGTTTAAGTTTAAATTATAACCAGAGTGAAGCATCAACCTGACCAGCACTTGCCCAAAGGTTCTGATGGTTCTAATGCTTCTGATGGTTCTAATGCTTCTGATGGTTCTAATGCTTCCAATGGTTCATATATCCATCCCTTCGTTATCACCTCTTCCACAGCCAACAATTGTCCCCCTTTCCATGGTCATAGGTGTCGGCTCTGATTTGTTCTGAACCTTTTTTCATACCTCTAGTTTCCCTCTCCCCTGACTATCAGGTCTGAGGAAGGGACTCAACCCAAAACATCAGTTATTCTTTTTTTTCTCCAGCGATGCTGTCTGACCCACTTGAGTTACTCCAGCATTTAGTGTCTTATCTCTGGTATAAACCAGCACCTGCAGTTCCTTCCAATATGGTTCCAATGGTTTTAATTGTTCTGATGGTTCTAATAGTTCTACTGATTCCAATGGGCAGCACAGTAGTGCAGCTGGTAGAGCTGCTTCCTCACAGCACCAGAAACCTGGGTTCAATCCTGACTACAGGTGCTGCCTCTGCGGAGTTTGCACGCTCTCCGTGTGATCATGTGGGTTTTCTCCAGGTGCGCTAGTTTCCTCCCACATCCAAAAGACGTGGGGGTTTGTAGGTTAATCAGTTTCTGTAAATTGCCCCTAATGTGTAGGATACGAAAGTGGGATAATATAGAAACAGTGTGACCGGGTGATCGATGGTCTTGGTGGGCCATAGGGCATGTTTCCATGCTGCATCTCTAAACTAAACTAAACAATGGTTCTAATGGTTCTGATCATTCAAAGGCTCTAATGATGCCTTGTTTCCTTTATTTAAAAAAATCTGCAAAGGACATAATATAATATATTTGAAAAGATTTGAAAAAAATTATCATTGATAATTATTTTCTGGACAAGTTTTAGAGTATTGTGAAGGTATGTCTGAGTGATGGACAAGAGAAATGAACTCTATGCACTTTGACCAACAGATAGTAATCTCTATATTTAGATTTAATTCATTTGCTCTTGTAAACTTTGAAGCCCTTGTTTAAACCATGAAGCAAAGATGGACTTTAGCTTCAAGATTTGTTTAGTTTCAACACTAACATAGCGTATTGCAGACTTTACATTTGGTGCTACAACGTCCAGGGATATGAGTCACATGATGTAATTTGAAGGTGTGTCAAATTGTATCTGCTTAACAAATGTACCGTGTGCCCCTTTAAATATACCCTATTATTTTTGTGAATGAAATATACCTTTAAAATGAAAGCCGTTTCCCTGTGGTTGAGCTACAAAGTTTAGTAGGGATCCTCCCAGTTTTGGTCTCAGTTCTTGGCAGAGTTGTCATTCAGAAGACAGAAGATTTGCTTGGTATAGACTATCGCCACAATTAGTGTGGGCCGAAGGGCGTGTTTCTGTGCTGCATTGTTCCATGTTCCATATTGAATGCGACCAATTTTTATCTTACCCTTCCTATTGACAAGTCAGAACTTATGGAATTAAAATTATGGCACAAAGGAGGCCTTTCAGTTCCCAGTAGAGTGTTTTAATAAGTTCATTTCCCCATAGCTCTGCAAAATTATTCTCTCAAGTGAATATTCATTTCCTACTTGAAGGTGCTGATTGATTGTGTTTCCACCACTATTTCAGGCAGTGAGTACCAGATCATTATCAGCTGCATCTGCTTCATGTTTTTCCTAATATTCCCTTGAATCTTCTGCCCAACATTTTAAAACTCTTTGCCACCTGTCTTTCCATCTGCGTACCTCTATATAAACCACAATTTTCTACCACTCTGATAAATCTTAAATCGTCATAGCATTGAACAAACAGAACAACTCCATCTTCTCTGATTTGAGATTATTTCCCCTCTCCCCTGACTCACAGTATAAAGAATTGCCTCGACCCGAAACGTCACCTATTCTTTTCTCCAGAGACGCTGCCTGACCCGCTGAGTTGCTCCAGCATTTTGTGTCTAAAGGTAAGTCAAAGATAGACACAAGGTGCTGGAGTAACTCAACGGGTCAGGGAGCATCTCTGGAGGAAAAAGGATGGGTGATTGGAATCAATTCAACTCGTGTTTATTGTCAAATGCACAAGTCTGGTCAGGTACAAGGAAATATTGCTCACCTGCAGCATCACACAAACATAGACTCAGGACAGACACGCCAAAATAAGCAGCAGCAATAACTCAAATCCTTTACCCCTGTGGAGGCCTTATTAAAAATTCTACTTGGTACTTCTGCCTAGCTTCTTTTGTTAATTTTACCTATTGAGCAGCATGCACATCACAAGGAATCTAATGCATTATGCCAAGCTCAGCATGCTTATGGTGTGGTCAAGCATTAGCTGGCCATCCGGAGATTAGAATTTCTAAAATTCAATGAGCTCTGAGAGATCAGAATAAAACAGAAATAGACACTGATGTCAAGTTTTCAATGAGCACCAGGAGACTCCTCTATCATTATGAATTGATAAAGTATGTACTCAGCTACACTTATAAGGAGAAGTATTTTTTGAATGTTATAGTTACAGTGGTGCAGCTGGTAGAGCTGCTGCCTTACAGCGCCAGAGACCTGGGTTCAATCCTGACCTCGAATGCTGTCTGCGTGGAGTTTGCATGTCCTCCCTGTGACCGTGTGAGTTTCCTCCGGGTGCTCCAGTTTCCTCAAACGTCCTGAAGTCTTGCAGGTTTCTAGATTAATTGGCTACTGAAAATTGCCCCAAATCTGCAGGGAATGGATGAGAAAGAGAACTTGTGTGAACAGGTGATCGATGGTCGGCGTGGACTTGGTTTGCCGAAGGGTCTGTTTCCAGGATGCATCTTTAAACCAAACTGAACTAAACTAAACTAACCTCAATTTTTTAGTTAAATATAACACAAAACAGAACACCAAAATTACACAAATTTAGATCTTTTTTTTGATGAACTATATTACATCCATATTAGTGTGAGCTATGGTGAGACTGCAGAAACTCGGTTTTCTTGTTGCAACCATGAAATTTGAAAGGTGAGTTTGAAGGTATATGTTTCCATGGAGTGTATTTGGGGGGGGGGGGGCTGTTTCCACTGACAGATGAACTGTTAACATGGGGTATGTTGTCTTGATCTGAATGGCACACACTGAAGGGATAATAAGACAGATTCAATGGCGACTGAAAAAATGAACTGGATGAGAAAATTTTCAGACGTTTTGGAAAAAAATTATGAGTTGGGTCAAACTCCACAGTCAGCAGTGATTAGATGCATCAAAGGGCCTCTCCCTGATTTGTACAATCGTTTCTATGACTCAATATTAAAAAATGATTTTTACAGTAATTTGTTTCAAGGATTATGTCAGCACAGAACAAGTGGACTAAATTCCACAAAGTTGTTTCACTTAATCTGTTAATTTTAAAGTGATTTTCTAAAAGAAATTGCTTGCTTCATTTCATCAAGCAAGGAAGAAAGAAATGTACAGATTTTATCTGGAATGTATTTGATAGACTGGAATACTTCTAACCCCATGCATGCACTGGTATTAATCTGCAGAGTCAAAGTTGCTGTGTTGCTACAGATTATTGTTAATTTGAAGATTATTGTTGTGGCTTTATTTGTGTTGTGAATATAATTTTTTTTAGCTTGTTCCTTTGAATCTTGAAATGTTTTTAAGATGAGAAGGATCTCTTTTTTTTTTAATGGCCAGTACAAAGTAAATCATCCAACTCAATATACTGGTGTGCCAATTTTGTGGTATTTTCTGACTAAATAACATTCTGATAAATAATTTTGAAAGCAAGCAAAGTTAGGGGAAACCTGCTGGTTCTTTCACATTGTTACTGGTGTATGAAGAAACCTGCAAATATATGAGCACACACTTAGGCCACACACTGCACTTGAGTTTCCTTATCCTACTATTCTACCCTCCCCACTGTTCACCCTTCCTGAAAACAGCCCCTACTGTAGATAGTAAAAACAAAGAACTGCACATGCTGGTTCATACCAAAGATGGACATAAAACGCTGGAGTAACTCAACGGGTCAGGCAGCATTTCTGGAGAAAAAGATGGATTTTGTTTCGGGTCTGGACATGGATCTGAGTCGGGTCCTGACTCAACGTCACCATTCCTTTTTCTCCAGAGATGCCGCCTGCCCGCTTTGTGTCTATCTCTACTGTAGATAGTTTAGTTTCTTATTGTACCTGTACTGAGGTACAGTGAAAAGCTTTTTGTTGCATGCTATCCAGTCTGTGAAATGACTATATGTGATTGCAATCAAGCCGCCCACAGTGTACAGATATAGTAAAGGGAATAACTTTTAGTGCAAGATGATGTCCAGTAAAAAAGATAAACAAGATTAAGCTGTTGTTTCTTTACAGTGTTATCTTGGTGCAGACTGATTTATAATTGTGTGCCTTTGTAACAATTAGTTTGAACTTTAAAGTTTCATGTGGAAGGGAATAACAATGCCAAAACTCAGAATTAGTCATGAAACATCTTGGCGACTGTTGCAATGTTTGAACAAGAGGACAATTCAATGTATGAGCCATAGAATATACTATTACTAGAAATGGGGTGCAAACAGGGTCCATAGAAGCTAATATTAATCTTATTGTGGGAATGGGAGCAGGAATGAGCACCATAAGCCTCAACCCTGCTCTTCATTCCGTAAGACTGATATTTGTCCGCTCTCCTGCTTCATTGTAATATCTCCTAATCCTTTTGGTCCAAAAATCCATCGGTCTTAGCCTTAAGCATGAATGCCTGAGCATCTGGGAAGGAGCTTCACCACACTTTGTACTCTCTTCGCAGCCCTAAACTCTCTATCCTGAGATAATACACTGATTTCTGGCCTTCTTAGCTAAAACTTGCCATCCACCCAGTGAAAGGTTTGCTCACACAAAGTTAAGGCCAACCCAATCATCGTTGTAAAGATAATAATCGCAAACATGTTGCTGATCTGATTCTGGCATGGAAAGGCCCAACTCTACTTCAGCTGTTAGCGATTAATCACCTAAACTGACATACATCCCCTTGATTGTGAAATTCTGTACAGAAATGCAGGTTCTATCACAACATTTAAGAAACATTTACACAGGTACATAGGACAGGTTTAGAGGGATATGGGCCAAACGCAGACAGGTGGGACAAGTATACATGGGGCATGTTGGTCGGTGTGAGCAAGTTGGGTCGAAGGGCCTGTTTCAACGCTGTATGACTCTATGACTCTAAATGAGAGCCTAGGCCAATCCTAACCAACCTCAACTTTTGAAACAAACGAGCCTTAATTACATAACAGTGATTGAATGGGAATATTAATAATTTCTGGAACTACTGAGTTGTCTATTCTCCACAGTCTTTCTACTTGCTGAAGAAAGGTCCCCATTTAAACGTCACCTAACCCATGTTCTCCAGAGATTCTGCCTGACCTGCTGAGTTACACCAGTGCTTTGTGTCCTTCTTTCTACTTTCTTCCTGGCTTAAGGGGAAATGTGGCCCAACAATCTCAGTTATCAACATCTATTATTATTTCACTCCTGCTACTCATTCCCATCAACAACAGGTGACTACTAGTTGGCACAAAAGAAAAACCTGGCTTGCTTAACACAGCCACAATCAGAAGGATTGGTGACTGTGACAGTATTACGCTGTAACTCCACATTTTAAAGCTACAATTCTTTTGGTTGGACAATCATTATGTATTATTTCTGTGCCATTAACACCTTGTTTAATTAAAGTGGTGAATGAATAAGCCACATGGATCAGAAAAATTCCCATATCTGATCTATTTATAATATTTTATGTTAGTTGGAAATAATAAAGTTGACCTGAGCTAGGAGCATGAAGGTCACCATTTAGTTATATTGCTGCAGAGCTATATTGGATGAGAACTCAACCGTTCATGATTGAATAGTTTCTTGCTGTGCACTGCCCTCCATTTATCGGTATACTGTTATTCAATGTTATCTGCATTTGAACATAGAACAGCACAGCACTGGAACGGACCCTTCAGCTCACAATGTGGTGCCAAACATTATGCCATTAAACTGATCTCATCTGCCTGTACATGACCCATGTCCCTCTATTCCGTGCACTTCCATGTGCCTATCGAAACGCCTCTTAAATGCCACTATCTTATCTGCCTCCACCTAGCAATCCTTTCTAGGCCCCCCACTACTCTATAAAAAAAACTCACCTCCTACATCTCCATTAAACTTTTCCCTCTCACCTTTACAGCTATGCCCTCTAGTGTGGACATTTCCACCCGGGAAAAAGGCTCTGATTGTCTACCCTATCTATGCCTCTCATCGTTTTATATACTTCGATCAGGTCTCCTCAACCTTTGACGATCCAGAGAAAACAATCCAAGTCTATCCAAACTCTCCCAATAGCTGAAACTCTCTGATCCATACAGCATAGTGGTAAAGCTCCTCTGCACCCTCTCTAAAGCCTTCACATCTTTCCTGTAATGGGGTGACCAGAACTGCACGCATACTTCAAATAATTGAATGTGCACCTCAACCTTAATCAGTACATTGAAGGGGAGGAGAAATTGGAGAAACAATAACAACCTAGATTCTAAATTTAAAAGAAAGCATCTTTTCTTCCAATGCAGTACTTTAACAAACCTATAAAACCTGTTAGCTTCACTTGTTTGCAGATGATTTAAATAATGAATGCCACTTATTTAGAGTAGGTTGTGTACCATTGAACTGAATTCAACACAACGATAGGCAATTTGTGGACTTCAAACCACATTCAGTTATATCGCAACCCCTACCTAAGAATATGTCTAGCATGACACAAAGTGCTGAAGTAACTCAGCAGGTCAGGTAGCATCTCTGGAGAACATGGAGAGGTGGTATTTCAGGTCAGGACCCTTGATTCTGTGAAAGGTGCCAAGGTGTTGTATTGTATCATGGAATTAAAACATCAGGAGGAGATCATTAGATCAGTCGAATCCATGCCATTTCTGATTGATCCATCTTCTCTGTCTCACTTCCCACCAATTTCTCTATAATCCTGCAAATTATTTTATCTCATGTACCCGTTCATTTCCCTTTGAAATCTCTGACTGGCTTTTTTTCCATCATCCTAACAGCAGTGAGTTCTGGATCATGACCAGTTCCTGTGCTTCAAAGAAATATTTTTCTTAAATTCCAATTGATCTAATGTCCATTCCTTGACATCTGTGTCCCCTTCCCTTGAGCAACTGGATAACGGGAAAAGGTTCCCTGTAAATCCTGAAGAAAATAGTAAAGATTATATCTCTTCCACCCCTTCACTTTTCAAAGGCGTTGAGTTTATAAATAATGGGATACAGGAACAATGAAAATCTTGCTTCAGATACACACACGAAACAGAAGTTATACATAAATTATGCAAGAGACCAAAATGAAAAAGTATGCAAAACGTGAGTGCAAAATCCCAATTGGAAAAAGATATCCATGGGAGTGCAAGAGGTAGTCTGTAGTGTATTGTTGATGAGGTAGGATTAAGGTTGTGCAGGTCGATTCAAGACTGATGATTGTAAGAAAGTAGCTGTTCCTGAACTTGGCGGTGTGTGGGACTTGAGGCTTCTGCGCCTTGATGTAGCAGCGCGAAGAGGGCATGGTCTGATGGTGGGGGTCCTCGATGATAGACGCCGCCTTCTTGAGGCTGTGCCTCGTGTCGATGTTTGTGGGTGATAGGGAGGGCTGTTCCCGTGATGGAATGGGCTGAGTCCACCACTGCCTGCAGCCTCGTGTGCACTGGGATTGCTGTATTCGGGGATGGTGCAACCACCGTTTGTGCGCATCTTGTTTGACAAAGTATTGAGTGAAATGCCAAATCTCTTTCAACTTAAAAGAAAGTAGAGGCGCTGATGTGGCCTTTTCATGATTGCATCTATGTGCTGGGACCAAGGCAGATCATCTGAGATGTTAATGCCCAGCAGTTTCAAACTTTCTCGTTGAAATGTATTCCCTGTGGTGGAATGCAGCAGATGGTGCATATAATATTGTATGGAAAGAGAGTGCTGTGCACACACAATGGTGGAATGCTATTCTCGTGTGCATGGTTCTAGTCTATGATACCACGGAAGAAAACTTCTCTCTCCTGCCACCTCTGACTCGCTTTCAGAGAAGGCAGCTGCTCCCAGGCTGCTGTGGAGCAGAAAGGAAGATAACAAAGGGCAGCTGAGGGACATGGCCAACAGAGTGACAGCTCTTATTCTGAATGATATTTCCGAGCCAGTAAAGTAGGATGTACGTAACGACCACAGAGTTTACTCCGAAGTCTGTAAATGGAGAGGCAGCGAAGACTGTCTAAGATAAACACAGACAACAGATAAGAAAACCAGCGAAAGTAAGATTAGAAAATATGCATTATATTAACCACCCATTTATGAAATTTACTGGGAATTTAAAATGTAAATTGTGTTGCAACACTTTACTGTGATAAATGTCTGTATTTTTTTCATGTACGTAAAGAATTGAATCTATTTTTACAAATTAAACATCAGCATGTGTTGTATGGAATACACAATTTCTGTCAGATTTATCTTTCTCATTCATTATGTATGTGACTTGAAAAATGCAATCTTTTTTGACAGATTATTTAAAATTTCTACCCTAATATTTAATGGCAGAGTCGGCGGTTGTTAACATATTCTGACTGAGCGAGCCTTAGGATTTATTATGAATATTACTAAACTGCCTTTATCAGCATCCCTCTGTGCAGCTAGTATTCCTTATCTGGGCTTTTATTCTGGTGGGATGTCTATAATTAACATTGGGTTTGCAGTTTTGGCAAAAATAAACCTGGCAAATTGTCAGTGCTAAGAAGTTGTAAGTGAGTCATTTTGCATAGACTCGAATTCTTTGTCCACCACCGATTTTCCGGCACCCTTGGCTCCAGAGCCTTTCCGGATTATCCATTTTTCAGGACCAACCAGAGGGCACGGCCTCGGGGGGCCGAAATACCGGCCCGCAAAGTCGGCCGTGGAAGTCGGCTATGGGAACGGATCTGCCGGCTCTGACTGGGCTGGAGTTCCAGAGCCCCTGGCTGCAACCCACCGATCGGCATGGATGTCCCGATGAGGTTGAGATCGACCACCTCACCCGGCCCAGGCGCCACATTTTAGGGGAACCTCCGGGGGCGGGGGGGATTTTGTCCAGATTAAAATGGGGCCGGACCAGCAGTTGCCGGAAAATCAGTGGTGGACTTGCACTAGGATCTTCAGGGAGAATTATTAGATAACTATCCTCCAATGGTTTCTAGCAAAGTTCTGCCCGCACATATTATTATGTTTTGTTCTTGGGCGATTTTCGTACGTTATTTTGTTTTCAAATGCATCAGTATTATAAATATTATCAATAAGTTAATTGAAACTGCTTGTAAATTTACACGCATTCTCCAGTAAATTTCACATGTATTTGCTATTTGGAACATACGAACAGTGCGAACATATATTAAGATTTTTTTTCAGATGTTGAGATTCTATCATGACTTTTACTAGTGCAATAGTACATTGTGAACTGTGCAAAATTAATCACAATTGATTACGTTCTACCAGATCTGCCAAAGTATTTTAGTGGAATATAGAACTCCCATTCTTTCTACATGATCTCTTCAGTTTATGTAGTACATGTCCGATCTATGTCTGATTCAAACGACTGCAATTTGTATGTCCACGTGTCTGCATGTTGTTCCATTTTAGGGAGTGAAACACTGTTATCAAAACGTACTTTAAAATGCTACTAATAAGTTTTGTCATCTTGTGTCAATTTGAAAGGAATGATTTTTGTCTTAACCTTTGTAATGTTTAGTTTGTGGTCAGATATTCTGTTAATAATCCAGTAAATCTTGGCTGCCAATTACATCTTACGTAATGGTCAATGTTGTTTGATTACAGAATGGAACCGGCCGAGTGACCAATCTAGGCCAAGTTGACTCTATTCAAAATGGTACTACTGTATTTTCTATTTGTTAATTTTGCTTTGTGAAAAAATTGCTTTATATTTTTGTACTTTGATGTCAATAAAATTCTGTATGGCACTTCTAGCTATGAGTTTTTTATTTAATACAATGTATTGCCTTTAAGTAAACGTGAAGACATCCGTTATTCTAAAGGAATGACAGTCAATCTGTTAAGAACATGGAACATGGAACATCGCATGTAGAACATAGTAACAGTACAGCACAGGATCGGGCCTTTTGGCGCTGTTTGTGCTGAACACGATTCCAAGTTAAACTGATCTAATCTGTCTAGACATGATCCATATTCCTCTATCCCATGCACTTTCATGTATCTATCTGAAATCCTTCTGAACACCACTATCATATCTGCCTCCACCGATACCCCTGGCAGATGAAATTTAGCGTGGGAGAAATAAACATACACCATTTTTCCAACACACATACATTTGTAAAATATGTCTGCCTACCCTTTACATTATAATATTTGTAGACCAATATATAGCTCCATAGATTGCACTCTGTCAGCCTGATGGAGCATAAAGCATAGAACAGCACAGCACAGGAACTGGCCCCTTCAGCCCACAACATCTGCGATGAACATGCTGCCAAATTAAAAAGACCCTTCTGCCTGCACATGATCCATATCCTTCCACTCTCTGCATATTCATGTGCCTGTCTAAAAGCTTCCGAATGGCCATTATCGTATCTGCTTTCTCCTGGCAGCACATTCCAGGCACCTCCCAATCGTTGTAAAAACTCTTGCCCTGCACAACTCCTTAAACTTTACTCCTCTCATCTTAAATCTATGTCCTCTGGAATTTGACTTTTCCAATCTGGGATAAAGATTCGAACTATGTGACCTAGCTGTGCCTCTCATAATTTTATTTTCCAGGTCTTATCTCAGCCACCAGTGCTTCAGAGAAAGTGATCCAAGTTTGTCCAACCTCTAATAGCTAATACCCTCTAATCCAGTCAGCACCTTAATAAATCGCTTCTGCACTGATTTGAAAGCTTACAAGCAATACTCCAAATGTGACCTAACCAAAGTTCTATGAAGCTGCAATGTAACTTCTTAATTTTCATACTCAACGCCTTGACTATACCACATCCCCACTTTCTCACATATTGCTTGTGTTGTTATTTTCAGGGGGCTATGGACGACCCCAATATCCCTCTGTACAATAATGCTATTAAGATTCCTGCCATTAAATGCATACTTTCTCCTTGCATTTGTCCACCCAGATGTATTACACCTCAGACTTGCCTGGATTAAAGCTCACCTACCATTTCTCTGTCCATATCTTTATCTGTCTCCTTTTGACAGCCCTCTTCACTGTCCACAACTCCACCAATATTTAAACTTAGTATGCAAACTTAATAACAAACCCATGGGCATTTTCATCTAAGTCATTTATATATATCATGAACAACAGAGGTCCCAACCCTGTTCAAGTTTCATTTCACGCTATCATTGCAGACTGTAGGTTTAGTGCAATATCAAGGGAGTGCCGCATTATACAGTCTGAAGAAGGGTCTCCGCCTGAAACGTCACCCATTCCTTCTCTCCAGAGATGCTGCCTGTCCTGCTGAGTTACTCCAGCATTTTGTGTCTATCTTGTGTTATATCGAGAATTAGATTGGTTTAGTTTCGAGATACAGCGGGGAAATAGGCCCTTCGGACCACCCAGTCCGCGCTGACCAGCGATTCATGCTCACCAACTCTATCCTACACACACACGAGGGACAATTTACAATTTCACCAAGCTAATTATCCTACAAACCTGTAGGTCTTTAGAGTGTGGGAGGAAACTGGAGCTCCCAGAGAAAACGCACGCAGGTAACAGGGAGAACGTACAAACTCCGTACAGACAGCACCCATGGTCAGGGTCGAATGCAGGTCTCTGGCGCTGTAAGGCAGCAACTCTACCGCTGCACCACTGTGCCGCCCCAAGGAGTTTAAAAAAAGATACTGGAAATGTAAAGTATAAACAGAACCTGATGGAAATGGCAGGTCAAGCAGCTCATATGGAGAATGTTAGCTTTTTAAGTCAATTTCCTTTTCTTACCTTTCCTAGTTCCAATAAATGAAGTTGTTAAGAAATACATGTTTTTAGTTGTAGAGGAAGAGGAGGGGTGGATAGGGCAAAGAGATTGATAGGGGGCGGACCAAGGGAGGGTCTTTGACATACGCATATTGACATATGAGGAAGGCTAATAAAGGTTGCTTAATCATAACCCATCTATCTGGAGGAGAGGATATGGAGCAGGATAGAAGAGGGCTTGGATTTAGAGTTTAGAGATTTAGAAGTGATCGTAGTGATCACCTCTGGCAGGGTGGTTCAGTAGGTCCATTGTTGGCTGGGGAAGGTGTGATCTCAAGAGGGGTACATTGTTGTGAACTGTGGAACTGGCTAAAGGACTAGGGTGGACAAACGGGGGGGGGGGGGGGAGTGAAGTGTAAGTAAGTTACTTAAAATTAGATCATTGAAAGTTCATCATTCTGGCATTGTCTACATGAAGCTCTTCAGTGGAGATATGGCAGAGCATATTCATAAGTTCATAAGTTCTAGGAACAGAATTAGTCCATTCAGCCCATCAAGTTTACTCCACCATTCAATCATGGAAAGATAGAAAATAGGTGCAGGAATGGGCCATTCGGCCATACGAGCCAACACCGCCATTCAATATGATCATGGTTGATCACCCAAAATCAGTACCCCATTCTGGCTTTCTCCTCATATCCCTTGATTCCCTTCACCCAAAGAGCTAAATCTAACTCTCTTTTGAAAACATCCAGGGAATTGGCCTCCACTGCAGAGAATTCCACAGATTCACAACTCTGGGTGAAAAAGTTTTTCCTCATCTCAGTCCTAAATGGTCTACCCCTTATTCTTAAACTGTAACCCCTGGTTCTGGACTCCCCCAACATTGGGAACATTTTTCCTGCATCTACCCTGCTCGGCGTGGACTCGGTGGGCCGAAGTACCTGTTTCCACACTGTATCTCTAAAACTAAAGTTAAACTGTTTGCAAAAGAAGAATTTCACAGTGCTTAGGTACACGTGACAATAATGTACCATTGAACCAGCTGTTAGACACAAAAAGCAGGAGGATCTCAGCGGGACAGGCAGCATCTCTGGAGAGAAGGAATGGGTGACGTTTCAGGTTTAGGCCCTTCTTCAGACCCAGCTGTTGCCACATAGGAACATTGAAGCATCTTTGTAGACAGTATTTTATGATAAATTGAAAATGCCCGCCCATTTTGGTGGTTTTACAGAAGATATTTCGTGGGATTCTGTTCATTCAACACCCATAGTTGACCCACATTAGATCTTGGTCAGTCAACACCCATTTTTATAATTCTCATATGTCGAAGAAGGATTCCAACCCGAAACATCACCCATCCTTTTTCTTCAGAGATGCTGCCTGACCCACCAAGTTACTCCAGCACTTTGTGTCTATCTTCTTTATAATTCTCATTCTTCTTTTCAAAGCCTTCCAAAGTCTCTCTCCTCCATGTATCTGCATCCCCATCAGCCCTCCTGGTTGCTGAGAGCTTTGCTTTGCTCTAATTCTGACATCTTGCAAATAACAATTCAAATAACAATCTTACTGAAAAGATCCATGATGTTCAAAACACAGGGACATTTTAATTGCTACACCAGTGTTAACTCTACTTTCAGCTGCTTAGATCCCGAACTCTGAATTTTCCTTTCTAAATCTCTCCAATCATCCTTCTCAAATCACTTTAAATCCTGATTGTCCTAATTGTGGTACAATTTCAGATTTTGCTAACCTCCCTGTGAAACAAGTCATAGAGTCATAGAGTGCAGAAGCAGGCCCTTTGGCCCAACTTGTCCAAGCTGACCAAGATGCTCCATCTACTCATATCCCACCTTGCCCATGTTTAAACCATATCTCTCCAAACCTTTTCTATCTGTGTACCTGTCTAAATATCTTTTAAATGCTGTTGTAGAATCTGCCTCAAATGCCTCCTCTGGCAGCTCGTTCCATTTACAGACTTTATGTGAAAAAGTTGCTCCTCGGGTTCCTATTAAATCGTTCCCCTATCACCTTGAACCATAAAACGATGCCCTCGGGAGATGGTCTGAATTTGGGGATACTTTACTGTGTTAAAAGCCCTAATAATTACATTTCAAAGGGTATTTACAGGGTACTTACAGGTTAAATTATTAAATGGTAAAAAATACCCTGTAAAGTCCTGGTAAATTATTAAATGGTAAAAATATCCTGTAAAGTAGGTGCCCACTTGATAACCCCAATAACATGTCTGCCTAGCCTTTCTCAACATCAGAGGAGAATAGGTGAGTGCATAAGCCTCCCATTACCACCTGGAGCAAATTGACATTTGGCACTTTGGATTTCTAACATCTTGTCCTGTATATTTGGAAACATGAACCATTCACAATTCCTGTGCAACAGACTGTTCCTTTAACTATCCATCATATAAATGAACATCTCAAGATTTGGTGTCAAATAATGTAGCTCTGTCAAACTTAGTTTTTGTACTCATCTCATCTTCAGGAATGGATGTAAAGACTGTCGGTACCTAGGGATGAAATGCCAGCCATGTTTATTAAACACACACGTAAAAGGGCAGTAATCTGTATGTTCAGCGCACGTACAGTCATTGCAAACTTTGCCCGAGCCCTCTCTCATCTCCCCTTCCCGCCCCACCCCCACTCTGCCCAGCCAGAATGTCTAAAACCAACACAGATATTTTTCCCTCGATAACCTTTCGCTCTCACCTGAACTTTGGAACCTGATTCCCCCAGATGTCACATGGCCGGCCATTAACATGGAGTGTTCTGACCTTACTGACTGCTTAGCTTGTGTTCAGACAGCCAAACAGAAGGCTGTAATTGGATGCTACTGAAGGCTAGATTGGCTGTTGAGGGGATTAAGTTCCCTGGCTCTGTATCCATTTGCTGACTTATCACTCTGCCGCTGTGAAACAACTTGGGAGGGGTCCAATACTACCTCAAAAAATACTACACAAATGCAAATTATTTTGGGCTCTGTTACAGTCTTAGGCATCCTTACATAAAGTGGTTTGAAACATGTAGCTGTGTTAACAATCTTGCACAAGTCCAACTTGATTCCAAACCCTTCACAGATGCAGCTGCAGATTGAGGCCAATCTATTAAAAAACACAAATTTAGATGCCTCTGACCGCCAGGGCCTGCTGGATCGTACCTTTAGAAATGAGATAAGGTGGAATTTCTTTAGTCAGAGAGTGGCGAATCTGTGGAATCCATTTCCCCAGATGACTGGAGTCCAAGTCAATGGGTATTTTTAAGGCACAGATTGACAGATTCTATGTAGATAGGGGAGGTAGAGGGATACAGTTCAAGAACTAGGGGATGTAGATTCAACACTTTGCACAAATGATGTTAGTGGGGTGTGAGGAATAGTTATGCAAAGATTCGGTCCTTTCTCTCGAAGAAGGTGCTGGTATACATCGGCATAGAGACATAGAGCAGATCCTTCGGCCCAACTTGCCCATGCCAACCAAGAAGCCCCATCTACACGAGTCCCATCTGACCACGATAGGCCCATATCCCTAAACTTTTCCTATCCATCCCTATCCATGCATGTCAATTAAAATTAAACTACATTTATCCCCAATTTTTTCCCATCAATATACCCTCCGAAATAAATGTAGAAAATCAACACGTGTTCAATCGTAAACATGTTATTAAAATGATATCCACTATAAATCTAAAAATGTGAAAAACTAGTTTTTAACTCTTTAGAGGTTCCGATATGACATACAGAAGTGTACTTTCACAGAAAAAAAGCATTGCAAAGAGTAGATATCTTCAGGAACACACGGGTAGCAAAAACAACTTATCACGAACATTAAACCAGAATTGGAAAGGCATTTTAGTTTAGTTTAGTTTAGTTTAGTTTAGAGATACAGCAATGGAAACAGGTCCTTTGGCCCACCGAGTCCATACAGACAGTGACCTCCCCCCGCACACTATCATTATACAACACACTAGGGACAAATTACAATCTTTACCAAAGCCAATTAACCTACAGATCTGCATGTCTTTGGAGTGTGGGAGGAAACTGGAGCACCTGGGGTAAAACCATGCGGTCACTGGGAGAACGTACAAACTCCCTACAGACAGCACCCGTATTCAGGATCTAACCCGGGTCTCTGGCGCGATAAGGCAGCAATTCTACTGCTGCAGTACTGTGCTATCCACATATGAGAAAGAATAATTTACAGGGCCATGAGGATAGCATGGAGAAATGGGATCAATGGGATTGCTGTCTTGTGAGCTGACAGAGGTTTGGTGGGCTGAAGGGCTTTCTCTGCCATAACAATTCTATGATATTTTTGATGTAGGATCCTTGCAGAGATGTTGATGGAGCACTGAGGTAAGCCTTCGCGCTTGCCCACCGCGCCTTCAGGGAGGTTGCCCTGGGGCACGAAGATGGACGGGTGAGGAGGGGGACGTCAGTTCACAGGGCAACCCACAAGGCAGCCTGGGACTTGCCTGGATCGAGCGCTGCACATAAAAACTAGAGCGTGGACTGGACTTTGAAAATGGCGCCAAAGCCTGGCGCCTCTTGCATGCGGGATCAGTGGACTATTTTTTTACACTTTGCTAATCGGGGTGTGCTCAGGTATGGCAATACCCTACTGGCCTGTTTGTTGGAAAATAATTTCACTGTCTATTTGCACATGTGACAATAAAGCACCATTGAACCTCTGTGTAGGAAGGAACTGCAGATGCTGGTTTACACCAATGATAAGTACAAGATGTTGGAGTAACTCAGCGGGACAGGCAGCATCTCTGGAGACCCGAAACGTCACCTGTTACTTTTCTCCAGAGATGCTGCCTGACCCGCTGAGTTACTCCGGCATTTTGTGTGTACGGTGCAAACCAGCATCTGCAGTTCTTCCCAAGGTAACCCTGCCATATTACCCTACCATTGAATCTTTAGTGAGATATTCAATTTGGCATCATGTTCTGCTCAATAAATGTGCACTTTTTCACTCATTGTTTTTTGCAATGTTTATCTTTCCAGCTTAAGCAGAATGTTTTTCACTTTAAAGGATTCACAGCACTCAGCTTCCTTGGGAAATCTAGGTTAATGCATGACGCATCTTCTACGTGTGTCCTGTCAACATGATTTGCAACAGGCCATTTCAGCATTGAAGGGTTGTTTCTCAGTGTTCAGCATTCATGCTGCTCTCTCTCTCTCTCTCACACACATACACACACACACACACACACACACACACACACACACACACACACAAATTTAAAGAGTTTTAGTTGCTTATTCAATCTTTATGTGACCTGGATGATTTGTTCACCAGCCTCACTTAAAGGAATTGTTTATTTGGAAATAAAATTGCAGCCCTGGCTTGTTTTATCCTGTGTGGTCAGTAAGTAGAGTATCAGTGATCTCTAAAATGTAGACGCTGAATATGATCTAAAAAGGTCAGCCGGGAGGGGGGAGGGGCAGGGAGTATTGTGGCCTGACTCAACCTGAATACTGAAGAGCATTCAGCAACACTTGAAACAAAAGGAAGACACTACTGTGTTCTGTACCCATGCCAAGTAATTAGTGGAGAATGTATAAGAAGGAACTGCAGACACAAAATGCTGGAGTAACAGCGGGACAGGCAACATCTCTGGAGAGAAGGAATGGGTGACGTTTCGGGTCGAGACCCTTCTTCAGACTGGAGAAGGGTCTCAACCCAAAATGTCACCCATTCCGTCTATCCAGAGATGCTGCCTGTCCTGCTGAGTTACTCCAGCATTTTGTGTCTATCTTTGGTTTAAACCAACATCTGCAGTTCCTTCCTACACAAAAGGAACTGCAAATGCTAGTTTGCACTGAAGATAGATGCAAAATGCTGGAGTAACTCAGTGGGCAGGCAGCATCTCTGAAGAAAAGGAATAGGTGACGTTTTGGGTCGAGACCTATTCCGTTTTCTCCAGAGTTGCTGCCTGACTCACTGAGTTACTCCAGTATTTTGTGTATATAATCAGTGCAGAAACTAGGAACTGGAAATGCTGGTTTACACAAAGGGACACAAAGTTCTGGAGTAACTCAGTAGTTCATGCAGCATCCCTGGAGAACATGGAGGGGTGATGTTTGGGGTCAGGACTCTCCTCCAAACTGATTGTTGTGGGGGAGAGGAAGCTGGAAGAGAGGAGGGGCAGGAGAAAGCATGGCAGGTAATGGGTAGACACAGGCCAGGCAAATTATTTCTTTGGCAGATGTTTGGACAAAATCAAGAGATTAAGACAGAAGGTGTGAGGCAGAATAATTAAATAGTTGTGAATTGTGAAGTCAGAGGAAGGAATGTCGGAGGAGGGGGAGGAGAGACATAGGTGCAAGTCCAGGGCACTGGGAAAGAGGGGAGGGAAGAAAGGGGGATGTAGGGGAGAAAGGGAAGAGGTTGCTATAGGTTACCTAAAATTGGAGAATTCAATGTTCATACGGTTGGGTTGTAAGTTACCCAAGTATTTGGGATTACTGATGTCTTCGCAAAAGTACATTAGCAAAGTACAGTTCTAGACTTGGCACCAGTGAATGCCAGAAACATGAAAAATTAACCTTTAGTTTATTTTAGTTTAGAGATAGAGCGTAGAAACAGATCCTTTGGCACACTGTGTCCATGCTGACCAGCGATTCCTGTACACTAGCACTATCCTACACACAATTTATAATCATTATCAAAGCCAAATTAACCTCCAAACCTGCACGCCTTTAGAATGTGGGAGCAAACTGGAGCACCCGGTGAAAACCCACGCACTCACAGGGTGAAGGTACATACTCTGTACAGACAGCACCAGTAGGCAGGATCGAACCCGGGTCTCTTGCACTGTAGGGCAGCAACTCTACCGCTGCGCTACTGTGCCGACCTAACCTGATGGAGCACATCAGCTCATCACCATTAACAGGTGTTTAACTTAATGCTGCTGTCACTAAGATCAATGATCTCCATGGATGAATGAAGATGGGTGGGTGATCTTCACACGAGTACACACATATTTGTTGAAAACGATGTGTGCATGCCTTATCACTAAACCATGAAACCATTCCAATCACCAAACCATGAGGTCTTCGGCTAGATAAACAGCCCCATCAAGAACAAAGTATCTTCAATTGAGATCACAAAGTGCTGGAGTAACTCAGTGAGTCAGGCAGCATCCCTGGAGAACATGGATAGATGTATCAGGTCCAGACCCTTCTTCAGACCCTATGCACGTTATCCAGAGATGGTCCCTGGCCCGCTGAGTTACTCCAGCACTTTGTGTCTTTTTTTGTAAATCAGCATCTGCGGTTCCTTCTTTCTACATCTTAAATTGGGGAATGGTTTATATAAATAATGGGAAGTGATAAAATAAGAAACTAACGATGGAAGAATCTTTGCCGCAGATAAACAACGATATTTCTGCAACCCATCAAGGTCTTAAGAGGGTTGATGTGGAGAGGATGTTTCCCCTTCAGGACACATTTGGAACGACAGATGCCTGTTAAATACATAAGTAGTTGCCTGATTTAGACTGAGGAGATGTTTTTTGTCGCAGGGGCTTTGAGTCGTTGGTACATCTCCACACAGGAAGCAGAGACATTGAATATTTTTAAGGCAGACCGACCGCCAAGTCCATCCAAGACCACAAGACCCTCAGACTATCTTTGTTCAGACTTTATTGGCTTTACCTTTCACTAAAAGTTATTCCCTTATCATGTATCAGTACACTGTGAATGGTTTGATAGTAATCACGTATTGTCTTTCCGCTGACTGGTGAGGACGCAACAAAAGCTTTTCACTGTACCTTGGTACACGTGACACTAAAGTAAACTAAAATATGGAAGCATATTCTTGAACTATTTTCCAGCTTTCTCTCCCCCACTCCGATCGGACTGAAGAAGGGTCTCGACCCGAAACATTTGCCTTTCCATGTCCTCCATACATGCTGCCTGAGCCACTGAGTTACCCCAGCTTAGAGTCATAGATTCATGCAGCATGGAAGCAGGCCCTTCGGCCCAACTTTGGGGAGAGTACTAAAGATTGAATAACAGTATGAGCAAGGGTCTTCTGCCTTTCGTTGGAATCAACCTCATTGGCTCTGCAAATAACAAAAACATAGACCTATACCAGCACAGAAACTGGCCCTTCAGCCCAACTCATCCATGCCAGCTGGGCTCCAACTACTAGTTTGTATAACTGAACTCGTCCCACTTGCCCGTAGCACTCAAAATCTTTTCTATTCATGTAGAAATAAAGAGCTGAAGCTGGTTAATACACACAAAAAAAAAGACACAAAGTAACCCAGCAGGTCAGGCAGCATCTCTGGAGAACGTGGATAGATGGAAACAAAGATGCTGGTTTATACCAAAGATAGACACAAAATCCTGGAGTAATTCAGTGATGCCAGGCAGCATCACTGGAGAAAAGGGATGGGGGAAGTTTCAGGCATGGACCCTTGTAGACCCTATTCATGTACGTGTGTTTTAAATGTCCTGCCTCTGCCACTTTCTCTGCCACTTTCTCTGCCTGCCCATTCCACTGTGCAGCTCGGAGTTGCTCTGCTTCGCTGCTGTGTGACTCTACGAGAGGACGATGCCGGGGATCAGGGGGTGGTTGTGCAGGAAGGTGTAATCTGACACTGAGCTTGGAAACCATAGCCACGCCGTGTACACACAGAGGGAAGGGAGCTCCTGGAGACGGTCACTCACTGCTACAATGTCAATGCGGGGAGCGCTGATCCTCGCCCTGGCTGCGCTGTGTGAGGGGCAGAGCGCAGACTTGTCGCTCCCCTTTGCCCAACCCCAGTCCTGCCCCAGCTCCCACTACTACGACGTCTCAGCCTTGAAGTGTTCAGCGTGCCCCCCGCATCTCAGGCGGAGCGCCGATGGTAAGATGCCGGCCTGGCTTATACACACACTTCTCTTAGAGTCAGTCGTGCAGAGCAGACACAGGCCCGACTTGCCCCACCTACTACCTGCGTTTGGCCCATACCCCTCTAAACCTACCCCGCCCACGTACCTGCCTAAATGCTACGTATAAGATTATTAAGGGGTTGGACACGTTAGAGGCAGGAAACATGTTCCCAATGTTGGGGGAGGGGGAGTCCAGAACAAGGGGCCACAGTTTAAGAATAAAGGGGTAGGCCATTTAGAACTGAGATGAGGAAAAAAAAATTTCAGTCAGAGTTGTGAATCTGTGGAATTCTCTGCCCCAGAAGGCAGTGGAGGGCAATTCTCTGAATGCATTCAAGAGAGAGAGCTGGATAGAGCTCTTAAGGATAGCGGAGTCAGGGGGTATGGGGAGAAGGCAGGAACGGGGTACTGATTGAGAATGATCAGCCATGATCACATTGAATGGCGGTGCTGGCTCGAAGGGCCGAATGGTCTCCTCCTGCACCTATTGTCTATTGTCTATACTTAAACGTTGTGATCGTACCTGTCCCAACTATCTCTCCCCGCAGCTTGTTCATCCACAGATGCCGCCTGAGCCGCTGAATTACCCCAGCATAGAGACATGGTGAAATTTCTGGAACCCCACCACCTTTTGTGTAAAAAAAAGTAACCCCTCAGGTTCCCATGAAATCTTTTCCTTCCCCCTCATCTTAAACCTATGTCCTCTGGTTCTCGATTCCCCTACTCTGGGTAAAATACTCTGTGCATTCACCCGAACTATTCCTCTCATGATTTTGTACACCTCCAGAAGATACCCACTCATCTTCCTGTGCTCTCCCTCTCTTGCTGCCAACAACATGTATGCCCAACCTCTGGCCACTTTAAGTGATGTTTCAGCAGTGATTTGCTGATCAATCACTCAAGTTACTCCAGCGCTTGGTTTACTTTTGTAAACCAGCATCCGCAGTTCCTTGTTTTGACAGCAGTGATGTGTTCCTGTCTTGGCTGCCTGTCCTAATGTTGCACAGAACAGCCGAAAAATGAATCCCAACTAATTTGGAGCAGATTTGAGTTGAATTTCCTTCAGTGGAAGAGGCCTACCCGATTTGAAGTGTTAAAGATACGATGGTGGCGTTTAAAAGGCTTTTAGATAGGGACAAGGAAGTGAGGGGAATAGAGGGATTATGGATCACGTATGGATCATATGGAGCAGATGAGATCAGTTGGTCGTGGCATCATGTTTGGCACAACTCAAAGATGATGAGAAGGAAGGGCCCTGACCTGAAACGTCACCTATCCATGTTCTCCAGGAATGCTGTCTGACCTGCTGAGTAATTGAGTACTTTAAGTATTTTTCTAAACAAGCATCTGCAGTTCCTTGTGTCTGTATCTCTATGATGATTCAAGAATGGTTTGGGAGAAGGTACTTCCGTGGTGGGGGAATCCAAAACAGGGAGTAAGCCAGTAAGGTTGGTGCCAGGGTTATAGTGATTCAGGGGTTAGACCATACACATGTTCTCTTGAATCTGGAACAACCCCCCCCTTCCTTCCCCCAAAATTGCTGGACAACTGAAACAAAAACAGGAGGTGCAGGAAGCATGCAGCATGTCTGGCAGTGCCTGAGGAAAAGGTGGGGTGGCGCAGTGGCACAGCTGGTAGAGCCGCTACCTCACAGCACCAGAGACCCGGGATCGATTCTGACATTAGGTGCTGTCAGTGTGGGGTTTCCATGTTCTCCCTGTGACCACGTGGGTTTCCTCTGGGTACTCTGGTCTCCTCCCACATCTCAAAGATATGTGGGTTTGTTGGTTAATTGGCCTCTTGAGCAATTGCCCCTGGTGTGCAGGGAGTGGATGAGAAAATGGGATAACATAGAACTAGTGTGAATGGATGATCATTCGATGGTTGGCGTGGATTCTGTAGGCTAAAGGTCGGCTTCTATGTTGTATCGCTAAACTAAGATTGAGTTATTGTTTCAGGCCAGAGATGAAAGTTTGATGACGGGACCCAGAGATGAAACTTAATTTCCGACCCCACAGATATAACCTGACCTACTCTGTTTTATTTTAGATTTCCTGCATCTACAGTTTTTGATTTTCAACATTTGCCTCTTGTTTGACTGTTTATGATTTCTGTTTTGGGTTGTTGAGCAGAAAAAAATGTATTGAACTCTGCAATATGAATGGTTTCTTGCTCATTGTAGTTTAATAACCTTTTACATTTAGGAAGCCGAATGTCAGGTTGAGAATGTCAGGTTGAGAATGCCTTTGAAGAGAGAGGTTACTTCTTGAAGTTTGATAACCTGACAGAATATAATTACAAAACCATGTTTTTGCTCTGATAAATAATGCAGAAGCTTAGGATTAGTATTTCCAATTAATAAATGATGGAATGCTGACCGACTATACTCCTAGTTGTGGAAGCAGAGATCAGTACTAGTTCTTCTTTCGTGTCCATCATCCATGTTTCAAATGTTACATCACTGTCATCGCCATCCTGAAAAGAGCCCAAGCTTCCAGCGACAATCAGTGGGAGCCATCACTTGTACAATAGACGATGTTGGTACCAGAATTTGCTCAGGACACTTCCAGTTTCCAGCCCCGCGAAGTGGACGCTTCTGCTATGGGGCCAGGACTAGTTAAAAAGATATCAAGGGGTTTAGGGGTGGGGTAGTAGGAATGTCACAAGAGGCTGAATGGCCTGCTCCGGTTGCTTTTGTTTCTAAATGAAACACAAGTGGCAAAAATCCTGTTGTTAGTCCACCATTGTGCCAGGTTGTTTGTGCTGCTGTAAGCAATAACAGGAAAATTATCATTCTGTGCAGAATAAATTAAATTTGTCTCATTTCAGCCATTATCTGAACGGGATGTTTTGCATTCTTTCTGAAAGTATATGTATGAACTCTACACTTGGACATCTTAAGTGCATTTAAACGTTTTTCCCACTCAGTTGCTCCAGCATTTTATGTCTATAAACTTTTTTCCCCTCAAGCTTTGCCTAGCTTTTGAATCATATAATATTTAATATGTGCAGGATTCCACTGGACGAACTTTGTGATGATTGAATTTGCCACGGTTGTGTACAGTTTTTAACATGCACCCATTTAAAGGAGCAAAGTATCAGATTGTTCTGAACTAATTCTGTTTGTTCCACGGTAAGCTAGCAAGGGTAAGGCTTTGAGCAGCTGGACATTGTTTCTGTGAGGAAGCTTATGTCAGTTACACAGTGGAGCAGAGTGGATTCCTGAGGGAAACGAGAGCAGGGCTGAAAAGGCCCAGATGCTCCTTTTAACTGAGGTCTCCTGGCTCTGGGTAGAGTTAACAGCGGGTGTACATGGCAGTGTTATACGCACCCCCTGCCCTGAAACAACATTGTTAGAGGTGGGGAGGAGTGAGGATGATGAGTAGAGGTGAAGGAGATGGAGGACGAGTTGGGGAAAAGGGCAAGTGAAGAATGTGGAGGAGGATTCGGGGTAGTAGAGGAGAGGGGAGGAAGTGGAAGAGGAGTTGGAGGGGTGAAGTATGTGTTGAGGAAGTGAAGGAGGAGATGGGGGAGTGAAGGAGGAGATGGGGGAGTGAAGGAGGAGATGGGGGAGTGAAGGAGGAGATGGGGGAGTGAAGGAGGAGATGGGGGAGTGGAGGAGATGGGGGAGTGAAGGAGGAGATGGGGGAATGGAGGAGGAGATGGGGGAGTGAAGGAGGAGATGGGGGAGTGAAGGAGGAGATGGGGGAGTGGAGGAGATGGGGGAGTGAAGGAGGAGATGGGGGAGTGGAGGAGGAGATGGGGGAGTGAAGGAGGAGATGGGGGAGTGAAGGAGGAGATGGGGGAGTGGAGGAGATGGGAGGTTGAAGGAGGAGATGGGAGGTTGAAGGAGGAGATGGGGGAGTGAAGGAGGAGATGGGGGAGTGAAGGAGGAGATGGGGGAGTGGAGGAGGAGATGGGGGAGTGAAGGAGGAGATGGGGGAGTGGAGGAGATGGGGAGTGAAGGAGGAGATGGGGGAGTGGAGGAGGAGATGGGGGAGTGGAGGAGATGGGGAGTGAAGGAGGAGATGGGAGGTTGAAGGAGGAGATGGGGATTGGTAGGGGAGTTGGGAAAGGGTGGAAGAGCAGTGTGGAGAAGTGGGGTGTGAGCGTGGAAGGGGGAAGGTGGAGGTGTGACAGACTGGGGTGGCAAGAGTGGGGTGTTGATGAATGGGGGTTTGGTGATAGGAGCGGCATGCTTATCCCTGATGTGCTTACCCCTTTCATCATTAGATGTTGACCTAGGAGAGGTCACCAGAGATGTATACATCCAAGAACATGAAACCATTGACTCCCTTCACCGCCGTCCTGCCACGCGTCCCCTCAGCTTTTGCTTATAGAGTCATACAGTGTGGAAACAGGCCCTTTGGCCCAACTTGCCTGCACCGACCAACATGTCCCATCTACATTAGTCTCATGTGCCTGCGTTCGGCCCATATCCCTCTAAACCTGTCCTACCAATGTACCTGTCTAAATGTTTCTTAAATGATGTGATAGTTCTTGCCTCAACTACCTCCTCCGGCAGCTCGCTCCACACACCCACCACCCTGTGAAAAAACAGTAGAGCTGTCCTTCGGGTTCCTATTAAATCTTTCCCCCTTTACCTTAAACTTATGTCCTCTGGTTCTCGATTCTCCTTCTCCTGAAGTCAGCGATCAGCTCCTTGGTCTTGCTCACGTTGGGTGCAAGGGGGTTGTTCTGGAACCACTCAGCCATATTATCGTTCTACCTCCTGTACTCTGACACATCGTTACCCGTTAGTTGTCCAACGATGGAGTTATTGTCAAATTTAAAGATGGCGTCGAAGCTGTGTCTGGCTACACAGCCATGGATATAGAGAGAATAGAGCAGGGCACTGAACACACAGTAAGTGGGAAGGGACTGGGCAAAGGGGGGGCTCGATTAGAATCAAAGTATTTGGAGATTAGTTCTGTGAGACAGGAGAAGGCATAAACAATGGGTCTGCTGGGGAAGTCCTGTTTGTGGATTTTGGGAAGGAGATAGAAGTGGGCCATGTAGATCTGGAGAACGATAAGGTTGGAGGCTGTGGATGGGAGATCACCAGAGGCGATGAGATCGGAAACAGTGTGGGACAGGATGGCCTGGTGTTCATCTGTAGAGTCATGGTCAAGAAACCAGTTGCATAGGAAGAAGCTGGTCCACTGTGCTTGTTGGTGAGTTTGGAAGGAACGATGGTGGTGAACGTTGAGCTATAGTCGAATATAATTCTCCTCGCTCGCACTCTGTTCCACAATGTCAGTAGGACTGAATTTACAGGAGTCAGATCTCGAGGTAATTTATACCGGCATGTGTTGGAACAAGTGACAGCAGTGGTAGAGTTACTGCCTGACAGCACCAGAGACCCAGGTTCGATCCTGACTATGTGTGCTGTCTGTGTGGAGTTTGTACATTCTCCCTGTGACTGTGGGTTTTCTCCAGGTGCTCTAGTTTCCTTCTACACTCCAAAGACGTACAGGTTTGTAGGTTAATTGGCTTCGGTAAAATTGCAAATTGGCCCAAGTGTGTAGGATGGTGCTAATGGTGCTAATGCACAGGGTGATCGCTGGTTGGCGTGGACTTGGTGGGTCAATGGTCGTCTTTTCTCACTTTATCTCTAAAGTCTAAAGTAATTAGGTTCTGTAAAGTTTTAAAACTGGTTTGGAATTGGATCTCTGAGGTTGTTTCTACCAGAAATCACTTTAGATTTTAAACTTTAGAGATGCAGCATTATGTGTAATGGACATATTTCATAATGATGCTGTGCATTTTGTATTAAGGATGTTGTATGTTGTGGACAGACCTGAACAATTTCATTTATTGTGGAAACAGAGCAAACTAATCTCCTGGTTACTGTTGACACAAGGAACTGCAGATGTTTGTTTACTAGTTGAGTGACTCAGTGGCGCAGCGGTAGAGTTGCTACCTCACAGCGCCAGAGACCCAGGTTCGATTCTGACTATGGGTGCTGTCTGTACAGAGTTTGTACGTTCTCCCTGTGACCACGTGGGTTTCCTATGGGCGCTCTGGTTTCCTCCCACATTAAAAAAAAATCAGGTTTATAATTGCCTTCTGTAAATTGTCCCTAGTGTGTAGGATAGAATTAGTGTACGGTTGATCGCTTGTTGGTGCGGACTTGGTGGGCCGAAGGGCCTGTTTCCATACTAAATCTCTAAGATAAATTAAACTAAATTAAAACAAAGACACAAAGTGCTGGAGTAACTCAGCACTTACGTAGAAATCTCTGAACGTTCAGTCTATGCTGAGCGTGTCTCCTTCAGGTAAGAAACGACTGTGAAGGTCGACTGGGCTGCCTCCAATTCACTGAGATTAGAATTCCAGCAGTACAGTGCAAGTAATATAAATGGTTTGCAGACTTGGATCATTGGGTTGTGAAGAGAGACTGAGGTACTCAAATTATCAATTTAATCAAAATGAAGGCGCAGAGACTTTGCAATTCAGGCTTTTAAAATAATGACCTTGAGCTCATAAACTCAGAGTGGAATTAGGGAAGTGAAATGTGTGGGGGTGAGGGGGCAATGATTAAAAAAGAGCTTAGAAAGAACTCCATTTGACTAGATTAGATTTTGCCACTTCTTCATTCCTTTGCTACTTAAACATTTATTCCCCTGCATTACGGGTGCAGCGGTAGAGTTGCTGCCTTACAGCGAATGCAGCGCCGGAGACTCAGGTTCGATCCTGACTACGGGCACCGTCTGTACGGAGTTTGTACATTCTCCCCGTGACCTGCATGGGTTTTCTCCGAGATCTTCGGTTTCCTCCCACACTCCAAAGACGTACAGGTTTGTAGGTTAATTGACTGGGTAAATGTAAAAATTATCCCTAGTGTGTGTAGGATAGTGTTAATGTGCGGGGATCACTGGGCGGCGCGGACTCGGTGGGCCGAAGGGCCTGTTTCCGCTGTATCTCTAAATCTAAAAAATCTAAATCTAAATTATTCACTTTGTGCCTAAAAGCAATCCAGTTACAAACCAAGTGCAGTGAAAGGAATTGATCTTTTTTTTTCTCTTGTGTTTATTAAACTGTCCACAAAACGGAGGTAACTTACGATGAAAATGATGCTGTAAGATTGTACGTTTGAATAGTTTATCTCAGGCAAGATTAATCAGCAGCCAATCTACAATTTACAATCTGCAGGCAATTCTGAACAGGTGTATTGGAGGGAGCAAAATAACTGGTTGCATCACGGCCTGATTCAGTAGCTCGAATGCCCAGGCACGAAGGAGATTTCAAAAGGTAGTGGACGCTGTCCAGTCCATCATGGGTACTGACCTCCCCGCCATCAAAGGGATCTGTAGGAGGCACTGCCTCAAAAAGGTAGCCAGCATCATCTAGGATCCACGCCACCTGGCCATGCTCTCATTTCACTCCTGCCATCGGGAAGAAGGAACAAGAATCTGAAAACTGTGACCCTCCAGATTCAAGAACAGCTTCTTCCCAAAAACCATCAGGCTCTTGAACGCTACACGACACTAACCTCAACTGTGCACAGACTTGGTTGCTCTAATGACTTAAGGCTTTCTGCACAAGCATTGGAAATTTTGAATTTATTTGTTTTTTTTTGTTTATTACCAGCACAGTGGCGTAGTAGTAGAGTTTATTCCTTACAGCGCCAGAGACCTGGGTTCAATCCTAACTGGTGCTGTCTGTACAGAGTTTGTACGTTCTCCCCGTGACCGCGTGAGTTTTCTCCGGGTGCACCGGTTTCCTCCCACACTCCAAAGACGTGCAGGTTTGTAGGTTAATTGGCTTTGGTAAAGATTGGAAATTGTCCCTAGTGTGGGGTGGTGCTAGTGTACGGGGTGATCGCTAGTCGGTATGGACTTGGTGGGCCGAAGGCCTGTTTCCACAGTGTATCTCTAAACTAAACTAAACTCAATTTGAACTAAACTGTGTTAGCAGACTTGTTGTGTTGCAGCAAGTAAGAATTGCATTGTTCTGTTGCTGGTACATATGACAGTTAAACACTCTTGACTCTTCAACCATTTTAGTAAATGACAACATTATCGTAAAGACAATGATGAAATTGTTGCTGGATCTAAGGCCCAGGACATGATATATTGGTGGGTCTGCTGGCATCACAAGCCTCCAGGCGGGATCCCTTGCACAGGCGTGGAGATCATGGAGGGCAATATTAATTGTGCCGATAGATGTTTTTGAGAGATACCTAGCTGGCATGTGCAGCCACCCTCACTAGTTCTGTCCCGAGTGTGTAGGATAGAACCAGTGTACGGGTTATCACCAGTCGGTGCAAACTCAGTGGGCTGAAGGGCCTGTTTCCACGCAGTGTCTCTAAAACTAAAACTAAAGATCATGGAACATAGAACAGTGCAGCCCTTCAGCCCACAATGTCTGCCAAACATGATGGCAAGTAAAACTAATCATCCCTGCTTGCTCCCTTCATTCATAGCATATCCATGTGCCTATCTAAAAGCCTCTGAAACAACATTGTATGTGCCTCCACCACTACCCCTGGCAGCTCGTTCCAGTCACCCATCACTCTCTGTGTAAAGAATGACTTGCCCAGCACATCTTATTTAGACCTTGCCTCTTGCACCTTAAAGCTGTCCTCTAGTCTGTGACATAACACTGGCATAGAGGAAACATTCCAGAAAGATTCCAGATAAACTTTACAGGATCGCTCATTGTGTGTTGGGAGAGAACCGACTACGTTTCTGGGCCTGATAATGTGGCTGGTTGCTCTGTAGTCTCCTTCTAGCCCCTGACTCACCTTCACAGGACTGGTAGACAGTTGACTAGAGTGTGAATAAGTGAACTCTCTTTTAATAGAGATGGGATCATCATTCACTGTTCACTGACAATTGTTTTTCAGTTCCAGAGCAAAGTGGTGTTTGGGGTTCTAGGAAAGAATGGATGTAGGGATTGCTGGAAATATGAATAATCTGATAAAGTGATGCCTCGTTAGTCCTTTTCTTTAGTTTTTAGTTTTCGACATACAGCATGGAAACACCTTTCAGCCCTCTGAGTCCACACTGACTGCACTGACACTGACCCTGTTCACTATCGCTGTATGTTATCCCACATTCTCATCCACACGCTAGGGCCAATTTGCAGAGAGCCAATTTAACCTCGAAGTCCGCATGTCCTTGGAATGTGGGAGAAAACTGGAGCACCCGATTAAATCACAGGGACAACGTGCAACTCCACACAGAGAGCAGCCGTGGTCAGGATCGAACCCGGGTCACTGGTGCTGTGAGGCAGCAGCTCTATCAGCTGCGCCATCTCATGGAAATGCAATCACAGACGGCTCAAAAGTGGATGTAATTGGCTGATAACTCTGCTTATCTTTATTGCAGGACTCCGTTGCATCTGTAAAGTTGGTTACACCATGGTTGACACTGGATCACCCGTAGCAGAGTGCAGTCTGTGCAACCAAGACGTAAGTGGCCACAGGACAATGGGTATTCTAGAGGGCATAGCTACATGGTGAGAGGGGGATAGTTTAATGGAGATGTGTGGGACAAGTATTTTACACAGGGTGGTGGGGAGCCTGGAACGCATTACCAGGGTCAGTGCTGGAGGCAGACACAATAGTGGCATTTAAAAGGATTTTAGACAGACACGTGGAAGTGTAGGGAATAGAGGGATAGGGATCACATACAGCCAGCATTCCCTCTTTCTCCACCCCTCCCTTGCCCGAGTCATCCTGCTAGTTCCACTGCTTGCATCCACATCCCCCTTAATTATCACTCTTCCACAGCCAACAATGGACCATTGCGGGCTCTACCTTTCCTTGGTCATCGGCGCTGGCTCTGATTTGTTTGGAACCTTTTCATGCCTCTAGTTTCCCTCTACCCTGCCTCTCAGTCTGAAGAAGGGTCCCGACCCAAAACGTCACCCATTCCTTTTCTCCAGAGTTACTCCAGCATTTTGTGCCTATCTTCGGTGAAAACCAGCATCTGCAGTTCCTTCCTATACAGATTAGATCGGTTCTGCGAGGCATCATTTTCAGCACAAGCATTGTAGGCTGAAGGGCCCCGTTCCTGTGTTGTCCTGTTCTATGATCTATATTCTACGTTCTCCACTCATTTGCTGAGATTAAATGGGCTTTGACTGTCTGGTAAACCTGATGCACTTGCAGTATCTCAGAAGCAAGTCCACTGAGGAGGAGAAACTTCACTTTTAATCAAAACTACCTGGATGACCACATGAAATACTGATACCTGAAGGTCTAATGGACCTAGATCTAGGAAGTGTCCATTTCTAGTGAGGATATACACAACGGGCCAAATGGCCTCCTTACTTGATTGAAAGATACAGCATGGAAACAGGCCCTTCGGCCCACCAACTACATGCTGACCTTCGATCACCCGTTCATCTTGTTTGATGTAATCCCACTTTCGCATCCATTCCCGACACAATGTTTAGAGGTCGGTTAATAAACAAACCCACACATCTTGGGGATGTGGGAGGAAACCGGAGCTCCCGGAGGAAAACAACGCAGTCACAGAGAAAACGTGCAAACTCCACAGAGACAGCACCCGAGGTCTAGATCAAACCCAGGTCCATGGCGCTGTGAGGTAGAAGCTCTACCAGCTGCACCATAGTGCCACCATTCTGGGCTGGAAATGTCTGATTCTTTGTTTTTGATGGGAAAGTGAAATGCAATAATACTTAAAATAATACTCATTCCAACTCTCCAGATTAAATGCCTGCACAAGCACTCGGCTGTAGCCGCCAAGCTGCTATGTGGCATCCTAACCTCAGGCCAACACCAATAACCCAGGAATACTTGCATAGAACATAGAACAGTATGGCACACAACGCACCCTTTGGCCCACAATGTTTGTGCCGCACATGATGCCAAGACCAACTGATCTCATCTGCCTGTACATGATCCACATCCCTCTGTTCCCTGCACTTCCATGTGCCTATCCAAACCCCTCTTAAATGACACTATTGTATCTGCCTCCACCACCACCCCTGGCAATGCGTTCCAGGCCCCCTTGAGCAGAAAATTCCTATCAATGGTTCAATGGTACTTTATTGTCACCTGCGGAATTTCTTTTTGCATACAAAAGCACAGTCATACCCAAGTATATTGGTGTAAGAATAGTGGTTTACACTGAGGCAGTGCACAAGAGTTACGTCTCTTGTGTACATTACTCTGCTTACATGCTTGTATTTGGGTATGATTGTGCCTGTGTAGAGTAAGCCTGAGGTTATTGGCCAGAGATTGTAACCTAACATTTCAAAGTTCTTAATATTGGAGTTTAGCCTCGTTTATGTTTGTCACATGTACCGAGGTACAGTGAAAAGGTTTTTTTGTTGCATGTTATTCAGTCAACGTAGTCTTATCCTGGCCTTCAAGACCTGCCTAGGTATTGCTATTGAACTCATTTATTCACAAAATGCTGGAGTAACTCAGCAGGTCAGGCAGCATCTCAGGAAAGAAGGAATGGGTGACGTTTCGGGTCGAGACCCTTCTTCAGACTGATGTCAGGGGGGGTGGGACAAAGGAAGGATATAGGTGGAGACAGGAAGACAGTGGGAGATCTGGGAAGTGGGAGGGGAAGAGAGGGACAGAGGAACTATCTAAAGTTGGAGAAGTCAATGTTCATACCACTGGGCTGCAAGCTGCCCAAGCGAAATATGAGATGCTGTTCCTCCAATTTCCGGTGGGTCTCACTATGGCACTGCAGGAGGCCCATGACAGAAAGGTCAGACTGGGAATGGGAGGGGGAGTTGAAGTGCTCAGCCACCGGGAGATCAAGTTGGTTAAGGCGGACTGAGCGAAGGTGTTGGGCGAAGCGATCGCCTAGCCTGCGTTTGGTTTCGCTGATGTAAAGAAGTTGACATCTAGAGCAGCGGATGCTATAGATGAGGTTGGAGGAGGTGCAGGTGAACCTCTGTCTCACCTGGAAAGACTGTTTGGGTCCTTGGATGGAGTTGAGGGGGGAGGTAAAGGGACAGGTGTTGCATCTCCTGCGGTTGCAGGGGAAAGTGCCCGGGGATGGGGTGGTTTGGGTAGGAAGGAACGAGTGGACCAGGGAGTTATGGAGAGAACGGTCTCTGCAGAACGCAGAAAGGGGAGGAGATGGGAAGATATGGCCAGTGGTGGGGTCCCGTTGTAGGTGACGGAAATGTTGGCGGATGATTTGTTGGATCGGCTGGCTGGTGGGGTGGAAGGTGAGAACGAGGGGGATTCTGTCCTTGTTGCGAATGGGGGGAGGGGGAGCAAGAGCGGAGCTGCGGGATGTAGCAGAGATCCTAGTGAGAGCCTCATCTATAATGGAAGAGGGGAAGCCCCGTTTCCTGAAGAATGAGGACATCTCTGACGCCCTAGTGTGAAACACCTCATCCCGGGCGCAGATGCAGCGTAGACGGAGGAATTGTGAGTAGGGGATAGACTTTTTGCAGGAGACAGGGTGGGAAGAAGTGTAGTCCATGAGCTATTGAACTCATGATCATCATTCCTCCTGTGCTGTTAGTTTCTATTGCCTGAAGTGCTAACAATGTTCATTTTGCTGGCTGTACAGACTCAAGTTGTGTCGGTGGATGGGAGGCTCTGTTTGACATGTCCAACCTGCAAGCAATGTGGAGGCTCGCTTGTCCAAGGTAGGATCCCTCGCAGGTTTACAAAACAAGGAACTAGATGCTGGTTCACAAAAAAAGACACTTTCGGCCCTTCACGTCTGCTCGGCCATTCGATCATGGCTGATCTATTTTCCCCTCTCAAACCCCTTCTCCTGCCTTCTCCCCATAACCTTTGACACTGTACTAATCAAAAACCGATCATTCCTATTAAAAACCCCCATTGACTTGACTTCCACAGCAGTCTGTGGCAATGAATTCCACAGATACACCACTGGCAGAAGAAATTCCTCTTCATCCCCATTCGAAAGGTACGTCTTTTTATTCTGAGACGATGCTCTCTGGTCCTGGACTCTCCCACTAGTGGAAGCAATAACCGCCCCATGGCTTTTATTTTCTCCCCATTCCTCCTCAGTATCTTGCTAGGCCTAAGTGCGATCTGAAGGACTTTAGACGAAATGTAATTTATTCTCAGAGATAAATCACTATCTTTTCTTTTTGCAGTGGAGAATTTGCCTTTGAGGACAGCGCGCTGTCAAGCATGTACCAACCAGACTGTGCCCAACGCCTTGGGGAACATGTAAGTCCTGCTCTGTGCATGAATAGTAAGGTTGTTCGCAGTTAATCTTGTCTGGGTCCTTGGAACCAGTCCAGTGCAGAAGGAGGCCATTTGGCTCATCAAACATGAGCTAGTTTTCACTGTCCGACCATGCAGTTAGGCCCATTTAATGGCTCTTGTGTGTATTATCTATATTGTTTTAGTTTTAGAGATACAGCCTGCAAATAGCTGCATCCTTTGGCCCACCAAGTCCGCGCCGAAGAGCGATCACCCGTACCTAGGGACAATTTACTGAAGCCAATTAACCTACAAACCTGTACGTTTTTGGGATGTGGGTGGAAACTGGAGCACCTGGAGGAAGCCCATGCTGTCACAGAGAGAACGTACAAATCCCACACAGACAGTGCCCATGGCCAGGATGGAACCTGGGTCTCTGGTGCTGTAGTAAGGCAGCAACTCTACCGCTGCACCACCTTGCCTCCCACTATTGTCTACTTGTGTTGTTTACTGCAAAAGACACAAAGTGTGGGAGTAACTCTCCACTGAGATGCTGCCTGACTCACTGAGTTACCCCAGCACTTTTTGTCTTTTTTTTTGGTAAACCAACATCTGCAGTCCATTGTCTCTGTGTTGTTTACGAGTAACGCCTGGATCAGTCCTGGTCATCAGTACGTTTTTCTCTCTCTGCAGGTGTGTCCCCTGCCATGAAACTTTCATTTGGACCACCAACAGTTGTACGTGTCCATCTAACAACTTGGTGAGCAACCTATTGGTTAGGGGAGCACTGGAGCGGTCTGAGTAGAGTTCGTGTTCGCGTCAGAGTTCTGGCAAACATTGCTGAATGCTTAAAACCTGTCAGGAATTACAAAGAGTTCCAAATTGAAAATCAAATAAAAAAATATCTGCAGACGCTGGAAATATGAAACAAAATAGAAACACTCAGCAGGTCAGGAGGCATCTGTGGAAAGAGACAGAGTTTACGATTTGGGTCAAAGACCCTTTGTTATGGAGTGATAGAGTCATGGAGTCATACAGTGAGGATCAGGCCCTTCAGCCCAATTTGAGCACAGCAACTGACATGCCCCTTCTACACTAATCACATTTGCCTGCATTTGGCCCATATTCCTCTAACTTGTACTATCCATGTACCTGTCTCAAGTGTTTCTCAAATGTTGTGATAGTACCTATCTCTGGCAGTTCATTATGTATACCCTTTGTGTAAAAAAGATCTCCCTCGGGTTCCAATCAAATCTTTCCCCTTTCACTGTAAACCTATGTCCTCAGGTTCTCGATTCCCCTACTCTGGGTAAAAGATTCTGTGCATTTACTCTATCTTTACCTCTCATGATGTATAATCTGTATAATCTGTATTACACCTGTATAAGATCACCCTTCATCCTCCTCCTCTCTATGGAATAAAGTCCTAGCCTGCTCAACCTCACCGTATAGCTCAGACCCGCGGGTCCTGGTGAATCTTCTCTACACACTTTCCAGCTTAATGGCATTTTCTGTATGACAGGGTGACCAAAACTGAACACAATACTCTAAAAGTGACCTCACCAATGTTTTGTACAGATTTATGTGCTTTGTTTCAGCAGACTTCTCCAGTAAAATGAACTGGTGAGCCCAAAATATGAAAGAGTCTTTGACTTGAAATGTTAACTGTTTCTCTCTCCACAGAGGCAGCCTGACCATCTGAGTGTCTCCACCAGTTTCTGTTTTTACTTTCAACATTGAGTTCTTTCCAAGAATCTGGGTGGTGAATCTGCAGACATTGTTGCCCCAGACGGCTGAGGAGGCCAAGTCATTGTGTATTTTTTTAAGTAGAGATTGATAAGTTCTTGATGAGTAGGGGCATCAAAGGTTACGGGGAGAAGGATGGAGAATGGGGTTGAGAGGAAAAAATAGATCAGCCATGATTGAAAGGTGGAGCATACTTGATGGACTGAATGGCTTGATTCTGCTCCTGTGTCTTATGGTTTTATGATTTTATGAATATTAACATTTTTTAACTGTAAGAGGACAAAACAAGATCGATATAAGCAGATCCTTCCCAGTCATGGAAGTGCCAAAAATGACATTAATATGTGTAGTTCTGGTTGTCTAATGAGAATATCATTGAGCTGGAAAGAGTGCAGAGAAGGTTTAGATGTTACCAAGACTGGAGGGCTTGAGGAGAGGCGGGATCGCCTGGGTCTTTGGTGCCTGGAATGGTGGAGACCCAGTCTTTGTCCCAGGGAAGGATGATCAAAAACTGGAGGGCGTTGGTTTAAGATAAGAGGGGAAATGTTTAAAAGGGCCCTGAGGGGCAACTTCTTCACGCAGAGACTGATGTGTGTATAGAAGGAAGTGAGGCGGGTACAATGACAACATTTAAAAGGCATTTGAATGGGTAAATGGATAGGAAGGATCATGTGCAATATAGGTCTAATGCCGGCAAAGGGGACTAGCTTAGATGGGCATCTTCGTTGACATAGATGCGTTACTTTATGTATTACTCTGTGACTAAGAGGGATGAAGATAGAAGATTAAGAGTAAGAACATTAGAAATTCAACTTTCTTGCAAAGAGAAACAAGTAAGTGTGAGGTACACTGCCTAAAGGTGAGCGATGACTGATTAGTTGTGATGGATGGATGATAGGTCTTGGGTAAAGGATGGGTAAATCTGATTGGAATTGTTTGCTTGAATTGAGGAACTGGTTGGATTTAGTGGCCATTGTCCCAAGCAACTGCTGAGATTGGAAACATCTCTCCTGAGTTTATTATAGTGCAATATTCTGTGATTCTCATTTCAGAGAGGAGGACTTTGCTTTGAAAACACAAGAATACCGGTGAGTATTTATTTATCTCTTTGGTACAAAGCAGCTTTTAATCCCTGTCCTGCCTTGGTACTGGCACTAACAGAGCTGGATAACCAGTGCAGTTCCTGTTGACCTTGGAGGAATTTGGGTAGAATATACAGCGGGCGTCTGATCCTCCAGCTTTGTTCCCTCCCCTGTGCTGGATTTTGCCCACGACACCAGTGTCTGTCTGATCACCAAAAGGTGAGAAGATACAAATGTGTTGAGATCAGGTGAAAATAGTATTTGGGCTTGGTTGAGATGCCCCCCCCCCCCCTAGTGTAGTTGAGTAGCCCCCACTCATTAGTGTCATAGAGCAATGCAGCATGGAAAAAGGCCATTCGGCCCACATTGTCCATGCTGGCGAAGTTCACATTCTACATAACTCCCATTTGACTGCAAATAGCCGATAGGCCTCTACCCATCAATACAGCCGTTCAAATGTCTTTTGAAAGTTGTAACTATATCTGCTTCTACAATTTCCTCAGACAGCTCATTCCTGATATGGACTACCCTCTGAGTGAAAAAGTTTCCCCAAGGTCTCCCCTTAAAGCTCCCCCGCCTCTCCCTCACACCTAAATCCCATGCCCTATAGTTTTTCAAATCCTCTGCCCTGGGAAAAACTCAATTCACATTTACTTCACCCATACCCCTCATGATCTTTGAGGACGGCACAGTGGCACAGCGCTAGAGCTGCTGCCTTACAACGCCAGAGACCTGGGTTTGATCCCGACTACAGGTGCTGTCTGTCTGGAGTTTACACGTTCTCCCTGTGACAGCGTGTTTTTTTTTTCGGGTGCTCCGCTTTCCTCCCACATCCCAAAGATTTGTGGGTTTGTTGGTTAATTGGCTTCTATAACTTGTCCCTAGTGTGTAGGATAGAACTAGTGTACAGGCGATCGTTGGACGACGTGGACTCAGTGGGCCGTAGGGCAGGGCTTGTTCCCAGGCTGCATCTCTAAACTAAACTATCTTGCTTGCTCCCCTGTTCACACACATAGATGATGGGTCCCTGGCTGAGGTTCCTGGATGTGGCACCTGGCAGGACAGTTCAGTGAATTCCATATAGTGTCTCCAAGTCTTTAGTCTTTAGTCCCATCTTTAGTTTAGTTTATTGTCACATGTTCTGAGGTACAGTGAAAAGCTTTTGTTGTGTGCTAATGAGTCAGCATAAACATGATTACAATCGAGCCATCCAAAGTGTACAAACAAATACATGATAAAAGGAATAACGTTTAGGACAAGATAAAGACCAGTAATGTCCGATCAAAGATAATCCGAGGATCTCCAATGAGGTAGATAGTTCAGACCTGTTCTCTAGTTGTTGGTAGGATGGTTCAGTTGCCTGATAACAGCCGGGAAGAAACTGTCGCTAAATCTGGACGTGTGCGTTTTATACTTCTGCACCTCCTGCATGATGGGAAAGGGGAGAAGAGGGAGTGACCAGGGTGCGATTATGCTGGTGGCCTTGCCGAGGCAGCGTGAGGTGTAAATGGAGTCAATGGAAGGGAAATGGGCACAAAAAGCTGGAGTAACTCAGCGGGTCAAACAGCATCTCTGGAGAAAAGGAATAGATGATGTTTCGGGTCTAGACCCTTCTTTAGACTCTTCATGCTGTCTGACCCGCTGAGTTACTCTAGCTTATTGTGCCTATCTTCAGGTTAAACCAGCATCTGTAGTTCCTCCCAACACAATGGAAGGGAGGTTGGTTTGTGTGATGCTCTGGGCTGCGTACACAATTCTCTGCAATATCTTGCGCTCTTAGATGGAGCTGTTCGGGGCAGGGGTGGAATTACACTGTGCATTATGTATGAAGCAAGATTGAATCTTGATGATATTTTCTTTCAGGCCAGTTCGGGATCAATGCCAGATTCCATCTGGTATGAAATGCACCTTCAAGCAAGCTACCTGGCATGTGCAGTAAGTTATAACTCCCAGAGCCGTGGTTTCACTGGGGGTGTGTTTACCGCTGGTGTAATATTAATTGAATTTGAGCTGCTTTCCTTGGTGATCCCTCAGGTGATCTCTTTCACTGGTTTAAATCGAAGGTAGTCACAAAATGTTGGAGTAACTCAGCGGGTCAGGCAGCATCTTGGGAGCGAAAGAATAGGTGACGTTTCGGGTCGAGACCCTTCTTTCACTGGTTTTATTCTTTCGGTCCTCTCATGACCGAGGAGTTTGAGCCCTGAGTTTTTCATGTGTTTATTCTCCATTGGTCAACTTTTCTGTGACCTTGAGCAAAACTGCTTCATGATTTAGTGTCTGCAATACATTCCTCCTGCCCAAGTCTTCTGGGGACCAGCGGCTTAAGGGGCTCCCCACCTGTTTGAGCACTTTGTTCCCATGACAAGTCAGTCTGGAGTAGGGTTGCCGACTGTCCCGTATTAGCCGGGACATCCCGTAGTTTGGGCTAAATTAGTTTGTCCCTTTTGCCGCCGCCATTGGTGGAGCGGGAGCACGTGGCCGCTGGCTGGATGAGGTCACGTGGGGCGCGGGGCGGTGACGTCACCCGTTGTCCCGTATTTGGGAGTGAGGAAGTTGGCAACCCTAGTCTGGAACAAACATTTACTATTTACTAAATTGGTGTATTGTTAACTGACCCAGGTTGGGAAAAGCATGGGCTTGATTAGGAGATTGCATATTGAATTATAGTCATGATAGGACACTGTTCAGGGCTGAGGAAGGTATGAGGGGAAACCATATAAATTCAATACCTTTTACTTCTAAATGACAATTTCAGCTGCTGATCCAGAATGTCTGAGGATTAATTCGGTCGGTATAATCTGCAGACACCCGTGAACATCGAACTGAGACAAGCTGACCGCAGTAACAATGAGTGACCTTCCAGCTAAACCCACAGCACTTCCTGTAAATGGTTAACATTTATTCAGTCTGTGGTATCGAGTAGCATATGTGTTTTGGATTGAAGTTATATTTAAATCACAACTTCTCCTTTACTCTTTTGAAAACAACAGTGTCTCATTGCAATAAAGGTCTGAACCACGCAGTGTTACAGCACCAGAGACCCGGGTTCGATCCTGACCATGGAAGCTGTCTGCACGGAGTTTGCACGTTCTCCCTGTGACCTTGTGGGTTTTCTCTGGGTGATCCGGTTTCCTCCCACATTCCAAAGACGTTGGTTTGTAGGTTTTTATTCACAAAATGCTGGAGTAACTCAGCGGCAGCATCTCAGGAGAGAAGGAATGGGCGACGTTTCGGGTCGAGACCCTTCTTCAGACTGATGTCGGGGGGCGGGACAAAGGAAGGATATAGGTGGAGACAGGAAGACAGTGGGAGATCTGGGAAGGGGGAGGGGAAGAGAGGGACAGAGGAACTATCTAAAGTTGGAGAAGTCAATGAGATTGTAAATTGTCCCTTGTGTGTAGGGTGGTGCTCGTGTACAGGGTGATCGCTGGTCGGCGCAGACTCGGTGGGCCGAAGGTCCTGTTTCCACACTGGATCTCTAAACTAAACTTAACTAAACTAAACTACTGTGTGAGGACTGGTGTCAGGAAGTCTACACCATGGGGTTCAGTGTTGGTTTGGTCTGAGCTGACCCCTCAGCATCCAAGCAAGGCCAAATGCCCTCCCTCTGCAGCTTGAGGTTCTACTGTAAGTGGAAACAACCTTTATAAGATCTCCCTTTTGTTTTCAGAACACGCAGTACAGTAATCAGACGGCATGCCAGCTTCTCACTAACCTGGTGGTGCTCGATGTAAATGGTTTGGTCAGCGGTGAAGCCCTCATTCTGTACCGAAACGTGCCTGCAATGTGAGTCTAATATCTTATTATATCTTAATATCTGAGGAGAAATGGAGCAGGACTCCACCCCAGCAGGACTCCACCCCAGTCTAATATTGCTGGGGTGGAGAAGGTTGGAGAAGCATGGAAACAAACCCTTCTGCCAAACTTGACCATGTCGACCAAGATGCCCCAGCTGATCCACACTAGGGCATCTAGTGTTTGGCCCAAACTCATCCTCTCCATGTACCTGTCCAAATGTCTTCTAAATGTTGTTATAGTACCTGCCTCAACTACCTCCTCTGGCAGCTCATCCCATATACCCACCACCCTCTACATGAAAACATTAACCCTCAGGTCTTTATTAAATCTATCCTCTCTCACCTTGAACCAATGTCCTCTGGTTCTTGATTTCTCTACTCTGGGTAAAAGACTTGGTGCATCTACCCAACCTATTCCCATCATGATCTTCTACACCTCTTAAAGATTACCCCTCATTCTCCTGCGCTGCAAGGAACAAAGTCCTGGCTTACCCAACCTCTCCCTAGAGCTCAGGCCTTCAAGTCCCCAATTGCAAGTGGGAAATAAAATATAATTTGGGCCGATAATCTGCCCTAGTTACCTTATCTGGCCTAAATGTGACTCCTAACTAGTCCTTGAGTTACCCACAACACCCTTTGGTTTGGCCATAAGTGCCATCCACAGGGGGTGGCCGCATCTATGAAGGAACACAAACGTTTAGTAACATCACACAGAGGGCATATGGAATGAGCTGCCAGAGGAGGTAGTTGAGGCAGGTACTATAACAGCATTTAAAAGACATTTGGACAGGTGCATTGATAGGACTGGTTTAGAGGGATATGGGCCAATTACAGGCAGGTGGGACGAGTGAAGTTAAGACATTGTGGTCGATGTGGGCAAGTTTGTGGGAGCTGGGTTTGTTTCCATGTTGTATTTTGGGAGCCTTCTGTGCTAAGTTTCTAAGTTGTGACTTCAAATGTACTTCATCGACTGTACAACACGTAAAGACAATGTCAAAAGTACATGAAAGTTGCCATTTAAATGCAAATTAGTATTTATACTGCAGTGACAGGTTTTTGGGTTGAATCCAGCCCCTTTCTGGCTCCATCCTTTCCTCAGATAAACACTAGAAATAAGCTGTTGAAGTACACATGCTTAGCCCACGGATGTCTATTCCCTTTCTGCCAATTCAAATTTGTTAAATAAATATTTAAGTGATGGCAGAAGGGTTGATAAGTACATGATGTGTCTGCAAAGGGTCCAGTCCTGCTAATACAATGGTTCAATGGTTCTTTATTACACATGTAGCAAGGTACAGTGAAATACCTTTTTTGCATACAGTTCAGTAAGGTTATTGCCACACATAAGTACAATCCCCATTAAGCACAGAATGTACGGAAACAGCCCACTCAGTCCATACGCAAGAGTCACCAGGCGTTGGCACCATTTTTAAAGTCCCAGTTGCAGCTGGCCAGAAAGGCCCCTTGCAGCCGTCGCCTCCACTCCGGATCGCTAGCGAACGGTCATCCCTCTCCTCACCCGGACACCTTCAGCCTTTGTGCTCCATGGGCCCCTCCCACAGCCGACCTTGAGGGCGCGGAATCTAAGACCCCCGCTTCCTCTGACTGGCCTCGTGTTCTAGCGTCTTTGTTCTTCGTTGTTTACGATTATGATCTAACATTTTCTGACAATGAATCAGCCAGATGGAGTCTTGTGAACGATATAATTTTACAGATGGAGCCCTGACTCTGGCCTGTTGTGCTCTCAAAGTGCTCTTTGAGATGCAGTGTTAAAGGCAAGGTAACCGGAATTGTTTAGTTTTAGTTTAGTTTAGTTTGGTTTATTGTCATGTGCATCGAGGTACAGTTGCGTGCTATCCAGTCAGTGGAAAGACTAGACATGATTACAATCAAGCCGTTCACAATGTACCGATGCACAATAAAGGGAATAACGTTTAATGCAAGAAAAATCCGATTAATTATAGTCCGGGGGGTCTCCAATGAGGTAGATGGTAAGTCGGGACCACTCCCTAGTTGCTGATAGGATGGTTCAGTTGCCTGATAACAGCTGGGAAGAAACTGTCCCTGAATCTGGAGGTGTGCGTTTTCACACTTCTTGCCTGATGGGAGAGGGGGGAAGAGGGAGTACAGGTATTCTCCAGTGCTACTTCGGCATCGATCCAGCCAGGAATAGGTTGTTTAAATGATAGCTAATAAATTATCGTTGGTGTATACACAGTTGCCCAATACTGCTAAGATTAGCATAGGGAGCTTGTACAGAAAACCCAGAGCAAGGGTAGGAAAACTACCAGGGAGAGTATTTGCTGCCAGCACAAATGTGCAGAGTCTGGGTAATTACAGGTTACAGTAGCTATTGACAAACCAAATATCAGTGCCACTGTGGTACCTGTTTAAACCTGCCAGATTAGAGGTTAGAGGTTTCTTCCAGTAGTAATTGCATGCTGCATACGGCAGCTAACATTTCCAAATTGACTTTTGACAAGGCATGCTGTTAGTTTAATTTAGTTTATTGTCACATATACTGAGGTACAGTGAAAAACTTTTTTGTTGCGTGCTATCCAGCCAGCGGATATGATTACAATCATGATTACAATCGAGCCGTTCACAGTGTACAGATACAGGATAAAAGGAATAACGTTTAAGTCCAGTAAAGTCCGATTAATGATAATCTGAGGGCCTCCAAAGAGGTAGACGGTAAGGCAGGACCACTCTCTAGTTGTTGATACGATGGTTCAGTTGCCTGATAACAGCTGGGAACAAAACTGTCCCTGAATCTGAAGGTGTGCGTTTTCACACTTCCACACCTCCGGTGAAGGGAGAGGGGGGAAGCGGGAGTGAAATTCAGGGTTACGATGTCAGGCTTCATTTCATTTCACAGGGTGTGGCACGACAGCAGCTGAGAGCTGGGATGAATCATAAGATAGTGATTGGGTCAAGGAACCACCTTGCACAAGATAAGATTGGCTCCCTCAGGCTGACTCATCCCTATCTCAGGGTTCAAAGCTGAGCACGCCCTTGGTTGGGACATCAAATCCAGCATCCCTGACTCACTGGACCCACATCAATTTGCATACAGGGCAAATAGATCTACAGAGGACGCCATCTCTCTGGCTCTTCACACTGTCCTGACTCACCTAGAGAGACAGGGCACGTACGTGAGGATGCTATTCATAGACTATAGCTCCGCCTTCAACACGGTCATCCCCACCAAGCTCATCACCAAACTCCACCAGCTAGGCCTTAGCTCGTCATTATGTGACTGGATCCTGGACTTCCTGCTGGAACGACCGCAGGCAGTGAGAATGGGCCCGCACCTGTCCTCCACTATCACCCTGAGTACCGGCACACCACAGGGCTGTGTTCTGAGCCCCATGCTCTACTCCCTCTTCACACACGACTGTGTTCCTGCATTCGACAACAACACCATTGTCAAGTTTGCAGATGACACAACGGTGATCGGGCTGATCACCAACGGGGATGAAACAAACTATAGAGCGGAGGTGCAGAACCTGGCGGACTGGTGCTCGGATAACAACCTGTCCCTAAATACCACCAAGACCAAGGAGCTGATCATCAACTTCCGTAGGTCACATAACGGGGAATATGCCCCGATCTCTATCAATGGGGTCAGTGTGGAGAGAGTGTCCAGCTTCAAGTTTCTGGGCACTCACATTTCGGAGGACCTAACATGGTCCAATAACACTGATGCGCTGGTCAAGAAGGCACAACAAAGACTGTTCTACTTAAGAACACTGAAAAAGTCTGGTCTACCCCAACAGCTGCTGAAGACCTTCTACCGCTGCACCATAGAGAGCATCCTAACGCATGGAATCCCTGTGTGGTACCTCAGCTGCACGGAGGCAGAAAGGAAAGCTCTACAGCGGGTAGTCCATAGAGCTCAGAGGGCCATCGGAACACAGCTACCAGACTTGGAGGGCATCTACAACACACGATGCCTCAGAAAAGCCACCAGCATCCACAAAGACTCTTCACACCCCTGCAACAGTCTGTTCGAACTCCTTCCATCGGGCAGACGATACAAGGCCTTCTATGCCCGCACCTCCAGACTCAGGAACAGCTTCATCCCCAGGGCCATAGCTGCTATGAACCGGTCCTGCTGAGCCGGATGGCCACAACGCATAGATCAACTTGCACTTTACCCTGTCCAAAACTGTTACAACTGTTCGTTTCGTTGGGTTGCTGCTGTCTAAATTACCTAAATTAGTGCATCGTATGGGAGGCGCATTCCCAATCTCGTTGTACCCCTGGGTACAATGACAATAAAGATATATTGTATTGTATTGTATTGTGATCTGGTGCGTAGAAGGCGACTGGGCCACTGGGGGAGCTGTTGCACCTTCACTGAGTGCACAGGAAGACTATATGTGCCCGCATTGTGGCTTTGAATGATGACTGACTGCAGTACAAGCAATCTCGTTGACACGGTGTCTAGCCCAGGCAGTCAATTTTCTCAACAAGAACATGAGACGTTGGAGCAGAAGAGCCATTCAGCCCATCGAGTCCACTTCGCCATTCAATCATGGCTGATGAATATTTCCCTCTCAACCCCATTCTCCTGCCTTCACCCCGTAACTTTTGACATCCTTACTAATCCAGTATCAATCTCTGCTTTCAAATTGATGACTTGGCCTCCACAGCCGCCTGTGGCAATGAATTCCACAGATACACCACCCTCTGGCTAAAGAAATTCCTCTCCTCGTGCCGTGCATGTAGACAAATTCAAGGCTCTGACAAAGCGATTGTGATAATTGACATTAAATGCCCCAGTTACAAACTGTCTGGGGGTACAGTGGTCCAACTGGTAGAGCTGCTGTCTCACAGCACCAGAGACCTGGGTTGGATCCTGACCTCACCTGCTATCTGTGTGGAGATTGCACGTTCTTCCCCTGTGACTGCAGTCAGCCTGAGAGTGGGGTTTCTCCGGGTGCTCCAAATTCGTCCCACATTCCAAAGAAGTGCGGGTTTGTAGTGTGTAGGATAGAACTAGTAATTGCTCTGAGTGTGTATGGGAGTGGATGAGAAACTGGGATAACATAGAACTAGTCTGAGCAGGTGATCGATGATCGGCTTGGACTCGGTGGGCCGAAGAACCTGTCCGCATGCAGTATCTCTAAACTAAACTAAACCTCCCCTCTCATTCCACCCCCTCCCACATTTCTCCCACCAACTCGATTGCCCTTTTGCTTTCCCCTCCTTCAACTCATCTCCCATCTCTCCCTTCTCCAAGTCCCCCATTTCCCCCTCATTCTCCTCTCTTCTGTCCCCTTCCACACAAATCCCTCCCTTTGACTTTACATTTCACTCCTTCCTTCCTTACCTGACATCCTTTTGTCTCCATTTCACCTCTAGCCTTTGTCACTGTCTCCACCCATCAGCCAAACATCCCTTCCTCACCGGTATCCACCTATCACTTGCTCGGCTTTGTCCCACTCCCACCTCTGTTTACCAGCTTTCTCTCTTCAACTCCAACAAATGTTGTCTGCCCATTCCCTCCATAGATGCTGCCTGACCTTCTGAGTTCCTCCAGCACTTTGTGTTTTGCTCAGCATTCCAGCATTTGCAGTCTCTTGTGTCAACACTTCAGCAGTATCTAATTGGTGGTGAAATGCCAACAGATCTCCTGAGATCACAAAAGGCATAAAATGCTAATTCTGTTTTGTGCTTTCAAGTTCCCTCACTGGGAGTGTGAAAACAAGGAAACTGCCTTCCAGGAACCCAGAAACTATTTAAAGTATTTTTGCACAACTTTCTTGGTGTGGAGTGAGCTTATTATTTGTGATGTTGGTTGTGAGATGTTTGCAGGGTGATATAAGTTTGGCAGCAATTATTTCTTATGTTCGAGACTGATGCCGGTCTTTCTTTTAATGGCTGCTTATCTTGTCTTCAATTGTTTAATTTGGGCTTATTGTCTTTCCTTATTTTGCTGAAGGACTAACTACCTTCCGAAACTCTTCTACGTGGACATGAATATCGCAGCATCTCTGGGGCAAACAGCCCCCAAAGGGCTTTCTTTCCAGAAGGATTCACAGGTGCGTGTGTGTGCAGTTATCTTTCGGCATATTTTGGTTCATGGCTTAAACTAGCTGGTTGGGGGATTATGAAATGAGCCATCTAGTTCAGAGTTCAGAAATACAGCCTCTCCGGCCCACTGAGACTGCGCTGACCATCGATCACCTGTTCACACTAGTTCAATGTTATCCCACGTTCGCATCCTCTCACTGTTCACAAGGGGCAATTTTACAGAGGCCAATTGACTAACAAACCCGCACGTCAATCAATAGTCAATAGTCAATAGTCATTTATTTGTCACATACACATAAATGTGCAGTGAAATGAAAAATTACCCACAGTTCAACAATAAGACCAATAAGAATAATCAATAAAAATGCAATAACACATACAATCATAAACTAACACCAAACAAAAGAAACATCCATCACAATGCGTCTCCTCCAGTCCCACCTCACTGTGATGGAAGGCCAGAATGTCTTTTTCTCTTCCCCTGCCGTCTTCTCCCGCGGTCAGGCTGTTGAAGTTGTCACATCGGGGTGGTCGGGGCTCCCGACATTGAAGCCCCCGCCGGGCGGAGAAAATCCTGCAGCCTATTTCAGGCCGCGCCGGACGGTGAAAGGTCCGCGGCGGGCCGACCCAAGCACCGCGATTCGGGGTGGGCGAAGACGCTGCCGCTGCCACTGCCGGAGCTCCCGATGTCGGCCCCCACCCAGGGGCCTGCGGGCTTCCGACGTCCACGCGACCCGCGCCGGAGCCTCCGGAGACGAGTCGCAGCCGCTCCCGCAGCCTCCGCAGGCAGCCAGCGCCGCAGGTGGTGAGTCCGGGCCGCGGGCTCTGCGAACCAGAGCCCAGGTGCTCCTAGCTGGAGGCCGCCAGCTCCAGGTGCATGGCCGATGGTAGGCCGCAGCGGGAACGGAGACTCGACATAGAAAACAAAGGTCGGGTCTCCATTCGGGAGAGACAATGTTACAGTTCCCACCCCCACCCCCACCCCCCCCCCCCCCCCCCCCCCCCCCCCCCACATAACACACAACCGCAAACACTACATCATATTTAAACTACAATTAAGACAAAAACAACAAAAGACAACGGACTGCAGGCAAGCCGCAGCTGCGAGGTCTTCAGGATGTGGGGGGAAACCGGAGTGCACAGAGGGAACCCGTGCGGTCACAGGGAGAACGTGCAAACTTCACACAGACGGCAGCCCAGGTGAGGATCGAGCCCAGGTCTCTGGCACTGTGAGGCAGCAGCTCCACCCTCTGCATCACTGTGCCAACACTATTGTTCCAGCCAGTTAGATAGAGTACATTTTCGTAGCTGCGGTTACGAAGTGCTCACTGGTCAGTGTACTTTGTAGGTGCATCAGCAGCACAACAGATAAGTAAACATAGTACTCTGTAAAACCCGTAATAAACGACAAAAATTAAGTTCAGTAAATATATTTAAACAAACAATTAAATAGACAATAAGTGGTAATTATGCAAATTGAGGCAGAGTGATGAGCTGTAAAGTATCTTACGCTGCCTTATGATGTCTGGCTCTCCATCATTAGCCGTGTGAAAATGGTATCTCGCTCTCAACCTGCTGTGACTTTTGTGCTATTATTGTAGTTGGAGATTACTTGTCAATTAAACTTACTATGGAACTCTGACAAAGGGTTTGCAACCTAACACTTTCTCTTTGCAGGAATCTAAATATTCTTGGATCATGGCTGAGGGCTGAAATAGAAAATCCCAAATGCTTAAAACATTCAGCAGGTTTAGCTCAGAGATACAACGTGCAAACAGGTCTAATTTACTTAATTTAATCTAAACCAGCATCTGCAGTTCCTTCCTACCAATTTACTTCAGTTTGGTTTATTATTGTCATGGTACTATGGGAAGCTTTTTATTGCCTGCTATCCAGTCAAAGAAAAGACTGTACATGATTACAACAAGCCATCGACAGTGTACAGATACAGGATAAAGATAACCGAGAACAGGCCGACCATATTGTACGATGAATCTTCCTACTGTGTTTAACTGTTTAACTGCATTAGCTCAGGGGGTCTCAAGAGACTGTTGGACCTTGGAAAGCAGTTTCCAATAATCGACAGTTGGGATAGTGGCTTTGGAGAAAGGGATGGCAGATAGAGAGGGGAGGGAGTCGATCTTGATGCTATCCGGAGTCGGGTGTGGAAGTAAGTAAAAAGCAGTTGTGACTTCTAATCTCTTTTTACCAATTTCAGAATTCCTCGGGTTTATTACAAATGATTTTCCAATTACACCATAATAAACAACATTCTATCCCAAGCATTAATCTCTGAGTACAAATCAAAGCTTGAAGGACACACTGACATGCACTCTGAATTAACAGCTGTTTTCTACCCACACACACATATGCAATTAGGTTAAAAAAAAACTGGGCCATGAAGTTTATTGTGGTAAAGCAAATGTTCTGGAGTGATTTCAAGAGGGTAAATTAACCACAAGGTTTGAGAACCATTACAAGGCTCCCGCTGCCTTAAGGCTGTGCTAACTTATCATCACTCTCCACTGCCCCTGAAGTCTCTCACAACTCAAATTATTATGGCAGGAAAGAAGTTTATTCTAGAAACAAGGAACTGCAGATGCTGGTTTGCACAAAAGGATTAAAAAATAGTAATTAGCAAAATGATTAAAAATTGATTTGTAATGTTGTCAGGGGTTACAGGGAGAAGGTAGGAGAATGGGGTTCAAAGGGAATGTAGATCAGCCATGATTGAATGGTGAAGTTAGACTTGATGGGCCGAATGGCCTAATTCTGCTGCTAGAACTTATGAACTTATGACACAGAATGCTGGTCAGGGAACACCTCTGGGGAACATGGATAGGTGATGTTTCGGGTCATGACTGGATCAGTTCTAATGAAGGAGTTTATTCTGCCCATTGGGTCAATGCTGACTGGTGGTAGATCAATCGATTCACTTCTACTTCCCCCCACCAAATCTCTGCAAATGCCCATCCCCTCAACCAAACTACCACAAATTCTGCTTCTGATTACTGTATTTAGAACTTCCTGTACCACCGAGGTTACAGGGTTCATCGCTGATCCATTTTCCCATTTTTGAATAACAATTTAATGTTTGCAGTTTTCCAGAACTCAGGCTTTCCAGAATCTCCAGAGCTTTCATTGATCAGGTGCTCCAAGTTTTTTCCCCTTCTGTTTGTTAGCACCCCATGATAAATCTCATCTGGAGCAGAGGAATTATCCTTTATCAATGCAACTTGTCTTTCTAGTCCTTGAGGCAGCACAGTGGAGCAGTGGCAGAGTTGCTGCCTTACAGCAGCAGAGACCACGGTTTGATCCTGATTACAGGTGCTGTCTAATGAGTTTGTGCGTTCTCCCTGTGACCGCATACGTTTTCTCTGGGTGATCTGGTTTCCTCCTACACTCCCAGGACGTATGGGGTGTTTGCTGGTCGGCACAGACCCAGTGGGCCAAAGGGACTGTTTCCGAGCTGCATCACCAAAGTAAAGTAAAAGTAAAACTGGAGGGGTTTTATCTGAACTGATGTATCTGGTTTGTTGTGTGTTCTGCTCCAATTTTATTCTCTTTGCTCGCCTATAGATCACCTTTAAAATTGTGAAATATGACGCTCGTGGCAATTTTCTGGGTTGGGAAGATGTCACAGGAGGTACTTTACAGGTGAGATGTTGCACAGTATCATCTTTGGTGTTGTTGCTGTGAGATGAAGCTGTAAGGTGCTTTTAAAACTGGAACAGTGCAGCTATCTAACTCAACATTGCCTTGGTGGCATTTAGATTTTATTATCTTACATCATGGAACATCATGGTGAAGGTCAGTCTTTAATGACCCTGAGAGGATGGAGGTACTCAAATTGGAAAATGCACGTTGCTCACGGTTAAATGGGAGGTGTCAAACAAAATTTAAAGCAAGATAACCTATCTTAAAATCTCTAATTTTCTTAATTTGTTACTTTCAAAGAGAATTCATATCTTTTTTTTTAAAGTCTTTCAATGTCAATTATGGTTTAAAAAAGCATTAACAAAGTCTCTTGCACTTCCATTAATTGGGCTTTATATTTAACAGGCATAATAATTTAAGTGATTTTCAACATGGATGACAAAGCCACTCATTCATTGTCAACTGTGTCTGCTAACATTGGAACAGTTGCCCAGTAGTACACCGTGAATTGATGGAAAGATAATGTAGAATTAGTATGATTGGGTGTTTGATGGTCAGCACGGATTCAGCGGGCAGAATGGCCTGATACTGCTTTAAGTCTTGAATAGGTTAGGAGTACCAGTTATTGCAACAATGTTTTTTAGATTTAGGGAGATACTAGACCAAGTGAACCCATCGGGCCCAAACCTCTCCTGCATTGATGCAGCACCCTCTCCTACCCCCCTCCCCTCTACCCCTTCCCTACTCCTCCCCTCCCCCTCTCCCCATGCCCCTCAACCCCCCTTATCCTCCCTCCCCCCTCCCTCCACTCCCTCCCTCCCTCCCTCCCTCCCTAGGAGATAGATTTAAACATTAAAATGTGAATAACTTTTAAAATATAACACCGATTTCAATGAAACCTTCCATTAGCACCAAAGGGTCGATGGTGAGTAAGGTGGGCCTAAAATTGTCGCGCTATCGTGCACTGTTTTGGCTGTAGTTCAGGAACAAACAAACTAACAAATGAGAGTTTTAGTATATAGATGGCATGGAAACAGGCCCTTTGGCCCACCCAGTCCTCGCCAACCATCGATCACACATTCACACTAGTTCAGTTATCCCACTTTCGTGTCCACTCCCAATGCACAGGTGGCAATTTTCCAGGCCAATTAACCTACAGACCTGCACGTCTTTGGCATGTGGGAGGAAACCGGGACACCTGGAGGAAACCCATGCGGTCACAGAAAGAAAGTGCAAACTCCATACAGACAGCTCCCAACATCATGATCGAACCTGGTTCTCTGGCGCTGTGAGTCAGCGGCTCTACCAAGCTGTCCCACTGCGCTGCCCCAGATACAACTGTCAGGCCCAGATGCCAGAAAAGCCACAAAAATGAACATCAGATTCCACATTAAGCAGCAGCAAATCACTACCTCATGGACTTCACTGTGTGTGTTCATGTTCCATGTGGTGTTGACATTTCACTAAGTCATGACAGCAAATGTTGGTTTCTCCAAAATTACAGGCACAATGCTGGGCTATTGCCACGGACCACTGGGTCTGTTCTGGCCGGACTAAGTGACTACATCCCTCATGGGTGTCAAATTTTACAGTGACGAGGCAGGAGTTAATAACTTCATTTGTCATGGGAGCGGAAGTAGTCCATTAGGCCCATCGAGTCTACTCCGCCAGTCACTCATGGCCGATCTATCTTTCCCTCTCAACCCCATTCTCCTGCCTTCTCCCCATAATCCTTGACACCCTTACTAAGCAAGAATCTGTCAATCTTCACCTTAAAAATACCCAATGACTTGGCCGTCTGTGGCAATGAATTCCACAGAATCATCGCCTCTGGCTGAAGAAATTCCTCCTCATCTCCTTTCAAAAGGTACATCCTTTTATTCTGAGACTATGCCCTCTTGCCCGACACTCTCCCACTAGTGGAAACATGCTCTCTGCATCCACTCTATCTACACAGGCCTTGCACTATTTGGTAAGTTTCAATGAGGTCCCCCCTCATCCTTCTAAACTGCAGCGAATGCTGGTCCAGTGCTGTCAAATGCAGCACCCGGGGTTGAGAGCGGGACTGAGAAATAACTCGGGAAAAATAAATCAGCCACGATCTCATGGTGGAGCAGACTCGATGGGTCAAATGGATGAACTCTGCTCCTATGTCTTACAATCACACTTGAAAGAGTTTGCTCTATCTTAACTCACGTTTATGTTTTCCACCAGCTCTGTCCCGACACGCAACCATTGCTCGACGCAGCGTACAAATTTGGCTCTTTCTATGCCCAGTCGGTGAGTGTTGTCGAGAACAGGTGCAGCACGACTTGGACTACGTTTGTTTATCTTGAGTCTTAAGAAATGAATGAAGATATAGAGTCATAAAGAGTCATAGAGTGATACAGTGTGGAAACAGGCCCTTCGGCCCAACTTGCCCACAACAGCCAACATGTTCCAGCTACACTAGTCCCACCTGCCTGCATTTGGGCCATATCCCTCCAAACCTGTCCTATCCATGTATATGTCTAACTGATTTTTTAATGTTGGGAAAGTCCCTGCCTCAACTACCTCCTCTGGCAGCTTGCTCCATACACCCACCACCCTTTGTGTGAAAAAATCACCCCTCAGACTCCTAATAAATCTTTTCCCCTTCAACTTAAACCTTTGTCCTCTGGTCCTCGATTCACCTACTCTGGGCAAGAGACTCTAAAATCTAAAATCTAATATCCTCCCTCGTTGTTTTTTTGTTACAGTCATGCCTGCTGCCCTTAAATGACTTGATAGCGGATGACACCCATTTTTAGTGTCCTAAGTGGGCACTAAAGTCACTTTGGATGACTCCAAAACAAAAATCACAAAATTGGGAAGTTTTTGCTTTAAGAAACCATTGTAGATGGGGATTTTTCCCATTTAAAAGGTTTAGAAGCCGACTTGTGTTTCACACAGGGTCAACTGCTTCTAATTGCTGAGACGCTTTCTTGAATAATTGGAGCCAGGTTTAGGAGACCAAGTGCCCTTCAGCGCGTGATTGCTCATTATTTTATTTCAGTGCACAATACGAGTCTTGGACCTTCTCCAGCGATTCCCAGAGCCAGTGCTTTATGAGCTCTTTCTCCACTACAAGGATAACCAAGGACAGTCAAAGGTGTGGCCCGTCCCAGTACGCAGCCTAAATCTAGACAGGAATGGCTTGGGTAAGTCACTGCGATGAATTAGAATCATAAAATGGCCGTGGCACTCAGTCCATCGAAACATTCTCAGCTTATTGTTTATAAGTTCTAGGAGCAGAATTAGGCCATTCGGCCCATCAAGTCTACTCTGCCATTCAATCATGGCTGATCTATCTTTCCCTCTCAACCCCATTCTCTTGCATTCTCTCCATAACCCCTGGCACTCTTACTAATCAAGAATCTGTCATCTCCACCTTAAAAATATCCATTGACTTAGCCTCCACAGCACAGGAGACAATGATTTCCACAGATTCACCACCTCTGACTGAAGAAATTCCTCCCCATCTCCTTTCTAAAGGATCTGTGTTTCTCCAGTCTAACTTTGTAGCTTACATTCCTCAACTCTGGAACCATTCTGGTAAATCTTTTCTGTATCCTCTCTGGAACCCTCCATACCTTTTTGAAAATGAACAGAATTAGGTGTGACACACCATTTGTAACTGAACTATCATTTTCTATATGTTGAACATTAGCTCCTTGCTGAAAAAGAAAAGATAAAAGTTTCGGGTCAGAACCCTTTTTCAGACTACCTTTTTGCAGGCAGTCTGAAGAAGGGTTGCAACCCAAAACGCCACCTCTTTTTCTCCAGAGATGCTGCCTGACCCGCTGAGTTACTCAAGCATTGTGTGTCTATCTTTGGTGCAGGAGATGGATTGACGATGTACTTGATTCCCCTACTGTGGGTAAAAGACTGGGAATTTACCCTATCTATTCCTCTCATGATCTTAAGCACCTCTATAAGATCACCCCTCATCCTCCTGTGCTCCAAGGAATAAAGTCCTGGCCTGCTCAACCTCTCATTGTAGCTCAGGCCCTCGAGTCCTGCAAATTTGTGCCCTTTCAGTTCGCTGCTCGACAAAGATTAGACTCACCAACTGTTTATTGATTGGTGTGGGAATGGTGGGCCAAGTGTCCTACTGTGCTGTCAGTTTTCTCTGAACATCACTCTGGAGACTTCAGCCCAAAAACCTGGGCTTCTGTTGTCGGGCAGAATCAACTGATTGCTGCTTTAGACAAGATTTTAGAGCGTGGAAACCGACCCTTTGCCCCAACGAATCCACGCCGACTAGCAATCACTGCGTACACTAACAGTATCCTACACACTAGGAACAATTTTACCGAGGACAATTAACCTACAAACCTGTATGTTTTGGAGTGTGGAAGGAAACCAGAGCACCCTGATGAAAGCCATGCGGTCACAGAGATAACACCATACAGACAGCACCCATAGTCAAGATTGAACTTGGGTCTCTGGCTCTGTAAGGCAGCAACTCTAGTGCTGCACCACTGTGCCACCCTGTGCTCTTTGAGAGCTGCTGGCTTTCATTTGAGATATTAAACTCAGGTCCTGATTGCCAATATTACCCCACTGCACAAAAAGGGAGCAAGGCAGAATTGTGGGAACTAAGTCTGAATTCGGTGGTTGGTAAGATTTTAGAGTCCATTATAAAGGATGAGGTTACGGAGTACTTAGAAGTTCACGATAGAATAGACCGAAGTCAGCATGGCTTTGTGAAGGGGAGGTCTTGCTTGACAAATTAGCTGGAATTCTTTGATGAAGTAAATAGTAGGACAGACAAAGGAGAGTCAGTAGATGTTGTTTACTTAGATTTTCAGAAAGCTTTTGATAAGGTGCCACATGTTAGGCTGCTTAGGAAGATGAGAGCCCAGGGTATAAAAAGGGCAGATGCTGGCATGGATTGCAGATTGGCTGGATGACAGAAGACGAAGAGTGGCAATAAAGGGGGCTTTATCTGGTTGGCTGCCAGTGACTAGTGGAGTTCCGCAAGGGTCGGTGCTGGGGCCACTACTCTTCACGTTGTATATTAATGATTTGGACGAGGGGATTGAAGGCTTTGTGGCAAAGTTTGTGGATGATACGAAAATAGGTGGAGGGGCAGGTAGTGTAGAGAAAGCAGGGACTCTGCAGAAGGACTTGGAGAAGTGGCAGATGGAATATGGTGTAGCAAAGTGTGGAGTCATGCATTTTGGTAGTAGGAATAAAGGTGTAGACTATTTTCTAAATGGGGTGAGAATCCAGAAATCGGAGGTGCAAAGGGACTTGGAAGTGTTGGTGCAGGAGTCCCATAAAGTTCATCTACAAGTCGAATCAGTAGTAAAGAAAGCAAACTCAATGCTACCATTTATTTCAAGAGGGCGTATACTAAAATAGGGATTTAATGTTGAGGGTCTATAAGGCACTGGTAAGGCCTCATTTGGAATATTGTGAGCAATTTTGGGTACCATATCTGAGGAACGATGTGCTGGCTCTGGAGAAGGTCCAGGAGGTTTACAAGAATGATCCCAGGAATGTGGAGGTTAACCTATGATGAGCGTTTGTCGGCACTGGGCCTGTACTCGCTGGAGTTTAGAAGAATGAGGGGGGACTTGATTGAAACATACAGAATAATGAAAGGCTTGGATGTGGAGAGGATGTTTCCACTAGTGGGAGGGTCTAGGACTAGAGATTATAGCCTCAGAATTAAAGAAGGTTCTTATAGGAAGGAGATGAGGAGAATTTATTTAATCAGAGGGTGGTGAAACTGTCGAATTCTTTGCCACAGAAGGCTGTGGAGGCCAAGTCAGTGAATATTTTTAAGGCAGAGATCATAGATTCTTGATTAGTACAGCTGTCAGAGGTTATGCGGAGAAGGCAGGAGAATGGGGTTAGGAGGGAGAGATTAAATGGTGGAATAGATTTGATGGGCCGAATGGCCTAATTCTACTATTCCTTATGACCAAATCACCTGAACTATTTTGAAAACAAATGGCAGAAAGATGATCTCATCTATATACTAAAATTATTGTTGTTTGTTTGTTTGTGCCTGAACTACAGCCAAAATGTTACACAATAGCACGACAATTTTAGGCCCACCTTACTCACCGTCGTTCCTTTGGTGCTAATGGAACAAGTTTCATTGAAATCGGTGTTATATTTTTTGTTATTCACATTTTAAAGTTTAAATCTATCTCCTAGGGAGGGAGGGGGGAGGGGTGGAGGGAAGGGGGAGGGAGGGAAGGGGGAGAATAAGGGGGTTTGAGGGGGATGGAGTGGGAGGGGAAAGGGTGGAGGGAGGGGAGGAGGGAGAAGGGACGGGGAGGGAGGGGGGTGGGGGGAGGGGAGGGGGAGAGGAGGGGGGGGAGGGGGGAGGGGGGAGGGTGGGTGTGCACCAATGCAGGAGAGGTTTGGGCCCAACGGATCCACTTGGTCTAGTCAATCAATAAATTATATGGGTTTATTGCACATAATAACAATATTGTTAATAATGTGCAAATTGTGCAATAAAACAATATTGCACTTAATGGGAACTTGCGTTGTGCAAAGTGACTGAACATTTTCTACACGATTGACTACAGAAGTATTTCAATACTTTAGAGGGAGTACAGAGAAGGTTCACCAGATTAATCCCTGGGATGGCGGGACTTGCATATGAGGAAAGACTGGATAGACTGGGCTTGTACTCGCTGGAATTTAGAAGACTGAGGGGGGATCTTGTAGAAACATATAAAATTCTTAAGGGGTTGGAGAGGCTAGATGCGGGAAGATTGTTCCCGATGTTGGGGGAGTCCAGAACCAGGGCTCACAGCTTAAGGATAAGGGGGAAGTCTTTTAGGACCGAGATGAGAAAACATTTCTTCACACAGAGAGTGGTGAGTCTGTGGAATTCTCTGCCACAGAAGGTAGTTGAGGCCAGTTCATTGGTTATATTTAAGAGGGAGTTAGATGTGGCCCTTTTTGCTAAAGGGATCAGGGGGTATGGAGAGAAGGCAGGTACAGGCTACTGAGCTGGATGATCAGCCATGATCATATTGAATGGCGGTGCAGGCTCGAAGGGCCGAATGGCCTACTCCTGCACCTATTTTCTATGTTTCTATGTTTCTAATAGCTGTAGAGCTATTTGGGATGGATAAATTTGTTCAATACAATTCTTCTTGTTGGCAGGAGCTGGAGCAGTAAGGAGATTCTTTTTGGTTGATGGACTGACAGGGAGGAAGGGTAGTCTCAGTAACCCACCGAGCTTCGTCAGTTATGCTAAAGACCTGGTCCTAAGGTGAGAGGAAGGCTGTTAAAGATTCCAGTATGGGACCTTTAGATATTCAAATGCATGTTTTTCTTTTAACTAAGTCTGTCTTATTCTGTCAGAGGCGTGGGGTGTGTTTGTTCCAAAGTCTCGTTCTTTGCCACTGACTTAAGTTTCAATAACTAATCATTTTCAATTCTTTCCCAAGTGCTGGAGTAACTCAGCAGGTCAGACAGCATCTCTGGAGAAAAAGGATAAGTGATGTCTCGGGTCAGGACCCTTCTTCAGACTAAAGAACCATCGCAGACTGAAGAAGAGTTCCGACCCGAAACATCAGCTGTACTTTTTCCTCTAAAGATGCTCCCTGACACACTGAGTCACTCCAGCATTGTGTGTCTGTCTTTGGTATAAACCAGCATCTGCAGTTCCTTCCTATTGCTATTCGTTCCCATCCTATCATTGGATGCGATCGGTGATTCTGCACAGTGGGTCACTGGATCTGCACAGTGGATCACTGGATCTGCACGGTGGGTCACAGGATCTGCACAGTGGACCACTGGGTCTGCACAGTGGATCACCGGATCTGCACAGTGGGTCACTGGATCTACACTGGATCACTGGAACACACACTGATGCAGCTATGGAGCTACCTGTTCCAGTGCACCCACTCATCTCAACCTTGTTGCTGCTATGTAGAGTTTGCACCCCTCTGATCAGAGGAGTTTCCGCCAGGTTCCCAAGTTTCCACTATATCCCTGAGATCTGTCCAGTCTAGGTTAATTGGCCATTGTAAATTGCTCCGAGTGTATGCAATCTTCAAAGTGATGGATTAACTCGGACAGACTGAAGAAGTGACGCGACACGAAACATCGGCTATCCATTCCCTCCACAGATGCCGCCTGGTCTGTTGAGTTACTCCAGCACTTTGTGTTTCTAGCACCTGAAGTTCCTTGTCTCTCCAGCTCTCAATTTTGTTCATTTCTTAGCCCCTCTGCATCACTTGATCAATTTGGAGACTGGAACTTTGAAGCCTTTGAAGGTTCATTCTATTTGTTTTGGTCAGTGCTTACATTGGAGTTTTATTGTGACCCATGGAGGAGTTTGTTGAGTTTGACAGACCAGGTGCCTCAATGGGATTTTACCGAGTGTCTGTGATGAAACGGAAACCTTTCTCTCATTACAGGACCTACCTGCCGACTAGCAGCCCAACCAGTGAGCCACCATTTTTACTGACTGTACGATATGCGCAAGCACAGGATCTCCAAGAACAAGCTCAGGTAGAACCCCCCCTTAGCTGTTATTGGCGAAGGGTTTCTGATCAAATCATTGTTTCAACACAGAGTGATTTGTTTTTAGCCAAGTAATTTGTCTGAGACAGCAGATTAGTTGGCCTCAGTAAAAAATTGCCCCTGGTGTGCAGGGAGTAGATGGGAACGTGGGATAACATAGAACTAGTGTGAATGAGTGGTCAATGGTTGGTGTGGACACCTTGGGCTAAAGGGCCTGTTTCCCCACTATATCAATCCTCCCAATGACGGGTGGGTTTGTAGGTTAATTAGCCTCTGTAAATTGCCCCTAGTGCATAGGAAGTGGATGAGAAAGTAGGATAACGTAGAACTGGTATGAACGGATGATCAATTTTCGACATGGGCTAAAGGGCCTGTTTCCCTGTTATATCTTTCAATCAATCAATCCCAAAGACGCGTGGACGTTTGGGATGATTAGCCTCTGTAAATTGCCCATAGTACAGAGGGAGAGGATGAGAAAGTGCGATAACACTTCGCTGTTGTGAACGGGTGATCGATGAACGGTGTGGACACAGTGAGCTGAAAGACCTGTTTCCATGCTGAAGATAGACAAAAATTTCTGGAGTAACTCAGCGGGTCACGCAGCATCTCTGAAGATAAAGGATGGGTGACATTTCGGGTCGAGACACTTTTGAAGAAGCAGCATCTATAAACCAGCATCTGTAGTTCCTTTTCACATTGTTTCCATGCTGTATCTCTAAACTAAACTAAACCAAACTAAACCAAACTAAACTAACCTAAGTATTAAGTACTAAAGGTTAAATTCGGACCTCTATGTGGCATTTGCATCTTCTATCCGTGAATGGGTTTTTCTTTGTACCGCATGGGTTTCCTTCAGGTGCTCAAGTTCCCTCCCACATCCCAAAGACGTGTGGGTTGTAGATAGTGTGCAGTGAGTGGTAGAATCTGCGGGGAGTTGATGAGAATGGGTGAGAATGAAATGGGATTATTGTAGGATTGGTGTAAATGGGTGGTTGACAGTTGGCGTATGCTCAATGGGACCAGGGCCCTGTTTCCCTGCTGTGTTACTTTGGCAATGTTTAGAGATACAACATGGAAACAGGGCCTTGGGCCCAGTGAGTCCACGCCAAGCATTGATCATCCATTCACACTGGTTCTCTTTCTCATCCACTCTAGCAGCCAATTAACCTACAAACCCGCATGTCTTTGGAATATGGGTGGGAACCGGAGCACCCGGAGGAAACCCACACAGTCACAGGGAGAATGTGCAAACTCCACACAACCAGCACCTGAGGTCAGGTCAGGATCACCTGGGTCTCTGGCACTGGCAGGCAGCAGCTCTACCAGCTGTGCCACTGTGTTGCCCTTTAACACAGTTGCTTTGGAAGATTAAGGGTATGGGTTAAATAATTAGCAATCAGGGAGAGAGAGGGATATAGATATAGCTTTTACATTGAATACATATAATCTAACAGCATTAAAACAGACTCTTTAGCCCGACTGGTCTTTATTTGAAGCTTCCTCTTCATTTTTGGTGAGCAGTGGGGCAGAAGGTTGAGTTACCTTTAAAGCAGAAACTTAACTCGCCCAAATCCTATCCATGCCTCTCGGTGAGATAAATAAACTGATTGGAAAGCAGCTCAATAAACTTTCAATAAATCAAACGTGCTGACAGAGACCACTTGAAGCAAAATATCTCTTTAGCTGCAGTGCTGACCTTTGGCGTTCGGAAAGTCTGGCCTCTGTGATGGATGTTGCCGTGGTTACATATTTAAATAGGAGTTAAAAAGCGCCCACTCTGATTATTTATTGCATTTCTTCCCCCCCCCCCACCCCCCCCCCCCTCTCCAGGTGACATTTGGTGTACAGTATGAAATGAACCAGGCAGCGCATAAGAGAGACACAGATGTAAGTAAAAGGAAAAAAAAACGCATTACCATCTCGTTCTGTCCATTAACAGCACCGAGAAAATAATAATTGGAGTCACTTCCAGCCTTTACGATCGCGCCATCCCTCATCAGCGATGTCGCTTTGTTATATCAGTAATATAAATCATTTGAAAAATGATTTGTAAGCTTGTTCAGCTATGATTGGTTTTGAGGTTTCTTGCAGCAAGCAAAATACATCGGAGTATGGTGCTTACTGTGGAGTGTTTATTTCCCCCCCCCCCACCTTGCTCTTGGGATGTATGTGAGACTTGCAAGGCCAGTATTTATAGTCTGTCCCTAAAGGCCCTGGGCTTAGTTTCATCGGATGGTGAGTCACGATACGATGGGTGTGGACTACTGATTAGGACGGAACAGGGAAGGTCGGCAGAGGTCCTATCCTGAAGGACATCAGTGAACCAAAGGGGTTTTACACCAAAGCCCCTGTATTTTTAGGGCCACCATTCCAATCTTACCTTTTTTTACACCTTCATATTATATTTCATAGCAGCTCCTCAGTACGCTCGGTCCGCCGAGGCCTGCAGGATCTCCTGGTTGCCAACCATTTCAACTCCCCTTCCCATTCCCAGACTGACCTTTCTGTCCTGGGCCTCCTCCATTGCCACACGCAAAGTGGAGGAACAACACCTCATATTTCTCATGGGTAACTTACAACCCAGCAGTATGAATGTTGAATCCACTCATTTTAAATAGCTTCTGCCCCCCAACACTCCCCTTCCTTCCCCTCCTACCCTCTTCGTCCACCTTAGTCGTTTAACCAGTTCCACAGTTCACCACATTGTATCCCTCTTGAGATCACACCTTCCCTAGCCAACAATGGGCACCTTCTTGCCTGAGGTCATTTGTTGACAGTCCTGATTGTTCCTGGTCTTTTCTCGCCTCCAGCTCTTCAACCGGCCATCCCCCCCCCCCCCCCCCCCCCCCCACCCGTAATTTCAGTCTGAAGAAGGGTCCCAACCCGAAAAGTCACCTATCCATGTTCTCCAGAGATGCTGCCTGACCCACTGAGTTACTCCAGCACTTTGTGTCTATCTTTAGCTCTTCGGTCCAGGCCTGTGAATTAAATTAAAATTTCCCTACTGTGGTTTGGGACTTGAACATGTCTCTGGATACCTAATTTATATGGTTTAGACCTCAATAAGTCAAGTATGAAAATAATAGAAACGAGCAACTTCAACCCTTTCATTTTCTAGCAATAAGTTAAAAAAACTGGATAATATCAGGATTTTAACGAAAATCCTTTCCCCAAATGCGCTCATAAGGTGAGGGTATCTTAAAGCTTGTTAACTCAACCAGACAATGACCACAACCCTGCCTCCAGAGACTGTAATGAGAACAAATGGTATTGAGTTTGTGCACATAGTTTCTATTATGTAACTTTTACCACTCGGTGCATTCTGCTGGGTAACTTTGAGGTCTACATAAGTATAAAGTATATGGGCGGCACAGTAGTGCAGCGGTAGAGTTGCTGCCTTACAATGCCAGAGACCCGAGTTTGATTCTGACTAGGGGTGCTGTCTGCACGGAGTATGTATGTTCAGACTACGTGGGTCTTCCCCGGGTGTATTTCTCCCACACTCCAAAGATGTGCAGGTTTGTAGGTCAATTAGCTTCTGTAAACTGCCCCTATTGTGTAGGATGGAGCTAGTGAAGGGCCTGTTTCCCTGATGTATCTCTAAACTCAACTAAGCTAAACAAAACGAAACTAAATTAAGAAACTCAACCTAGGACACACAGTACTAGAGTAATTCAGTGGGCCAGGCAGCATCTCTGGAAAACATGGATCGGTGACGTTTCGAGTCAGGACCCTTCTTCAGACTTGGCGTCCAACCCAACCCAATTGGAGTCCAACCCAAATCTGAGTGCTTATAACACCCGGGCTTTAAGGCACTGGCAGAATAGTGGGAAAAGATGATTTATTATGCTACACATACGTTGTTGTCAAGAATAGAAGACACATTCAGTTATTCTAGGCTGATCATCCTGTCTTTATCTTTAGTTTATTTTGATTTAGTGATACAGTGTGAAAACAGGCCCTTCGGCCCACCGAGTCTGTGCCGACCAGCGATTCCTGTACACTAGCACTATCCTACACACTAGCGACAATTTACAATTCTTACCGAAGCCAATTAACTTACAAACGTGTACGTCTTTGGAGTGTGGGGGGAAACCGGAACACCCAGAAAAAACCCCACGTGGTCACGGGGAGAACGTACAAACTGTACAGACAGCATCCATAGTCAGGATTGTACCCGGGTCTCTAGTGCTGTAAGGCAGTAACTCTACCACTTGCACCACTGTGCTGCCCATTTATTCTGGATAAAGGACTGAACCAGACCAGCACGGCACAGCTTGGCTCAAACCCAAATGTTTTAGCACTTGCATGTAGTTGGGTCTAGTCGACCTCGGGTCGGGTACACAGGGTTTGGGCTAAATCATCATGATATTATCTCTTTGCAGGAGTTCATATTTTTTGTGTCAGTAGGCTGTTTGTTGATTAACTAGACTGTGTTGAGTAAACGGACTTTGCTTTCTGTAAAACAGCCAGCTCTGCTTCAAGTCCCACCCTGCCTCCATTTCATTGACTGACACAGTAATATCATTAGATAGACGAACACGAAACTGCAGATGCTGGTTTACAAAATAAGGCACGCAAAGTGTTGGAGTAACTCAGTGGGTCAGGTACATCGAAATGTCACCTATCCACATTCTCCAGAGATGCTGCCTGATCCGCTGAGTTACTCCAGCACTTAATGTAATTCGATACATGGGTTGGATTGGGGAATATCATAAAACTGTGTAAAGTGTGAGGTCCTCAACAATCCATTCCCTCCACATATGCTGCCTGACCTGCTGAGTTACTCCAGCACTTTCTGTTTTACTCAGGATTCCAGCATCCGCAGTTCCTAGTGGCTCCAAATAAACCCTGCCCTTGAGTCCCATTGTTAAGTTGGTCACCATTGATATTGGATAGTATTAATCAAGGCGACATGGAGGTGCGATGATCAGGATCTTGATTAGCAGCCAAATTTCAAGATCACTGACCCAAGGACATAAGTTCAAACAGCTGGAAAGGGTGAAGAAAAGATTTTACGAGGATGTTGCAAGGACTCGAGGGACTGAGCTACAGGGAGAGGTTGAGCAGGCTAGGACTTTATTCCTTGGAGCACAGGAGGCTGAGGGGCGATCCTATAGAGATGTATAAGATCATAAGAGGAATAGAGAGGGTAAATATACAGAGTCTTCTACCCAGAGCAGGGGAATTGTGAACCAGAGGACATTGGTTTAAAATAAAGGGGGAAAAATTTAATAGGAACCCGTGGGGCTAAACATTTTCACACAAAGGGCGGTGAGTTTATGGAACACGCTGCCAGAGGAGATAGTTGAGGCAGGTACTATCACAATGTTTAAGAAACATTTGGACAGATACATGGTTAGGATAGGTTTACTTATCCTATCCTATGGGGAGAAAGCAGGAGAATGGGGTGGAGAGGGAGAGATAGATCAGCCATGATTGAATGGCAGAGTAGACTTGATGGGCTGAATGGCCTAGTTCTTCTATCACTTATGAACAAATGTTTAGGGGCATATGGGCCAAAAGCAGGTTGGTGGGACTAGTGTAGATGGGGTTGTTGGTCGGCGTGGGCAAGTTGGGCCGAAGGACCTGTTTTCATGCTGAATGACTCCATGACTACAATAGCTAGGAAATTTAAATTCAAGTAACCAAATAAAGTTGCAGTTAAAATAATGCTGGTCTTAGTAATGCTGACTATGAAACTAGCGGATTGTGCGGAAGATCTATCTGGTTCATTGATGTTCTGTGGGGGAGGTATCTGCCATTCCATATGTGACCCTCTGATCCAGTGTGGGGGACTGTTGACTTCCTTCTTAGTTTAGAGCCTTTAAGGATGGACAATATATGTTGACATTGCCAACGAGATCTACAATCGGGTAATTTGAGGGCACAGTGGTGCAGTGGTAGAGTTGCTGCCTCACAGCGCCAGAGACCCGGGTTTGATCTTGACCAAGGGTGCTGTCTGTGTGGAGTCTGTACGTACTCCCTGTGACCGCGTGGGTTTTCTCTGGGTGCTCAGGATTCCTCCCACGTTCCAAAGATGTGCAGGTTTGTCGGATAGTTGGCTTCTAAAAATTGCCCCTAGTGTGTAGGATGTAAACGTGGGATAGTATAGACTTAGAGTACAGGCGATTGTTGGTTGGAGTGGACTCGGTGGGATGAAGGCACTGTTTCCACGCTGTATCTTTAAAAACTAAAACAAAAAACTAAAGCAAAACGATTCCACCACTTGTTACAGAGTAACAGATGCGATAAGAATTTATGGAGACCAGCACACAATGTTGATCTGTCTGATTTGCTCTATTTAATGGGTTTCTTTTCAAGGCTTTGTGCACAGTAACCTGAACAAGGTTCATACTGTGTTGCAAAAAAATCCTCAGTCATAGAGGATGGTTGTGGTTCAAACATCTCATCAGAGGGAGTCGATTAAAAACAATCAAGTGCGTGGACTATTCAACAAAATGTTGTCAATTAACCCAGCGGGTCAACAATGCCCGAGCCTGTTGAAGGTGGCTGAGGGTTTGGGTAACGTTTGTAAACAGTCATTCAAGCCTAAAAATAATGTTCCAGCCTTGAATGTTTGGTGAATGTATGCTCAAAGTTATCGGTTTCAGATTTTGCCTCTAGCTTTTGCTGTTCATGTAAACAGTGCGGTTTTGTTCCTCCGATATTCTCTGTCAACAAGAGGGATGAAGGTTTATTTTGTGGACTTGATATTAACTAAATGTGGACAATGAAAACAGAGTCAATAAGCAGTTGATAGTGAGCAGATTACAGGCCGGCCAGCTTGGGTCCTGCACCGTTTCCAATGCTAACTGCAGGGTTTCCATTGAGATGAAATGGTCATCAGGCAGCAAAGGCAGGCCCATCTTCACACCAAGGGCTCCCTCCACCATCCCATGTCATGTGTAGGGCATGTAATATGCATCATGCTGTGTAGGGCAGCACGGTTTGTCATCGTCAGGGATATTTAATGATCTCCATGAGTTCTGAGAAAAATGCATTTTATACATATTTTGAACTAGTTGGGCGGCACGGTAGCGCAGCGGTAGAGTTGCTGCTTTACAGCGAATGCAGCGCCGGAGACTCAGGTTCGATCCTGACTACGGGTGCTGCACTGTAAGGAGTTTGTACGTTCTCCCCGTGACCTGCGTGGGTTTTCTCCGAGATCTTCGGTTTCCTCCCACACTCCAAAGACGTACAGGTATGTAGGTTAATTGGCTGGGTAAATGTAAAAATTGTCCCTCGTGGGTGTAGGATAGTGTTAATGTACGGGGATCACTGGGCGGCACGGACTTGGAGGGCCGAAAAGGCCTGTTTCCGGCTGTATATATATGATATGACACTCACACTGACACTGATCACCAAATGTCAGTGCAGATCCACAATCTCGCTTTTATCCCAGAGATACCTTACATGGCAGGACGATGGCGCAGCAGTAGAGTTGCTGCCTCACAGCGCCAGTTACCCAGGTTTGATCCTGACTACTGGAAACTGCCAACATAAGGGCTTATTTCCCTGCCAACAGCAGATCACAACTTCATTGTGTATGATTTACTCAAAGGGTTACTTGTCTCGGCTATTCCCAAACCCACAACCTCTACCGTTCTGCAAGACAAGCGCTCACACCCTCTTCTCCCTCTTCCATCAGGCAAGAGGTCCAGAAGTGTGAAAATGCACACCTCCAGATTCAGGGACAGTTTCTTCCCAGTTGTCATCAGGCAGCTGTGCCACCCTATCAAAGACTAGAGAGTGGTCCTGAGCTACCATCTACTTCATTGGAGACCCTCAGACTGTCTTTAACTGAACTTTACTGGACCTAATCTTGCACTATACATTATTCCCTTTATCCTCTTTCTGTACACTGAGTACAGTTCCACTGTAATCATGTATAGTCTTTCCGCAGACTGCCAAGCACGCAACAAAAAACTTTTTGCTGTACCTTGGTACATGTGACAATAAACTAAACTAAACCTTGTCAAGAGTCATTTTGCAAATGTTAGCAGCCGTGTGCAGCATGTAATTACTACTGGAAATAAACTCTTTAATCTGGCAGGTTTAAACAGGTTCCTCAGCAGTCCTGATAGTTGGTTTGTCAATAGCAACTGTAACTTGTAACTAACCAGTAGAAAAACTCCCCCCACACCCAGAGTGGACTGTATCTAGCACTAAACGTTATTCCCTTTATCGTATATCTGTACACTGTTGATTGTAATCATGTATAGTCTTTCCCCTGACTGGATAACACGCAACAAAAAGCTTTTCACTGTACCTCGGTACACCTGACAATAAACTAAACTAAACTAAACTAAACTGATAGGTAGCAGGCACTAACTTCCCTTAAGCCGCTCACAATCCTGATTTGGAAATATATCACTGCTCCATCATAATCCTGGCCCTCTCGACCCATTAGTACAGTGGCCAGACCCTCATCCTCCATCGGAAGGACAGAAGTTGGTTAGCAATGTGGGTCACCACCAAAAGGTGGCCAATAGTTTTCTTAAGTTTAGTTCAGAGATACGGCGTGGAAACAGGCCCCTCAGCCCGCTGAGTCCGTACCGACCAGCGTTCTCCGCACATTAACACTATCCTACACACACTAGGGACAATTTACATTCATACCAAGCCCATTAACCTGCACGTCTTTGGAGTCTGGGAGGAAACCGAAGATCTGAGGAAACCCAAGCGTTCACGGGGAGAACGTATAAACTCCGCACCCGTAGTCAGGATCGAACCCGGGTCTACTGCTGTTGTAAGCCAGCAACTCCACCGCACTCTACTGTGCCGCCCTAGTTTAGTTTAGTTCATTGTCACGAGTACCGATGTACAGTTAAAAGGTTTTTTGTTGCATGCAATAAAAGCTGGCCGTGTCAGTGATCCCCACATCCTTCAATCATCGTTAAACAAAGCAGTATAATCAAAACCCCGCCTCGTCGAGAGCACACCGGATGGTTGGGGACTGGGCGACAGAAATTGTATTGAGTAGAAAAAAGGAACTGCAGGTGTTGGTTTACCAAAAAAAACACACAATGTGTTGGAGTAATTCAGCATCTCTGGAGGACATGCTTAGGTGACGTCTCTTCTTCAGAAATTTTATTTGACGTAAGTGGGCTGAGACCTTTTGGGAAATTGTCACCCCATTTCCACTGCTCAGCATCTCCTTAAATAGCGTTGATGCATTGAGATGATAATGTGAATCGCAACACTAAAACCCATGTACAAGTTTACTGACAGCGATATTGCACCAGCTTCCTTGAAGCATTTTCTCCCTTCTCTGCGAAGTGCTCTCCTTGTCTCTGACCCGCTGATTGTGGTTCCTCTACAGATCGCTCTGGGGGTCCTGGGTTCTTTGGCTGTGTTCACTGCCATGCTGGAGACCAGCAGCTGGAGACGGAGGAGTGGACTAGAGTTCATCGATGTTGTGGTAAGAGCAGGCCAGGCACAGTGTGATGGATGGGGATGGTGATGTTGAGGGAGACAAACGGCCAGCATGTCCCCAGCCCAGTACCGTCACACCATTCCATGTCCACGCACCCTGCAGCCTCGAACCCAACAGTTTAGTTTATTGTCACGTGTACCGAGGAACAGTGAAAAGCTTTTTGTTGCTTGCTAACCAGTCAGCAGAGAGACAATACATGATTACAATCGATCCTTTAACAGTGTACAGATACATGAGAAAGGAATAACGTTTAGTGCAAGGTAAATCGAGCAATGTCCGATCAAGGATGGTCCGAGGATCATCAAAGAGGTAGATAGTAGTTCAGGACTGCTCTTTGGTTGTGGTAGGATGATTCAGTTGCCTGATAGCAGCTGGGAAGAATCTGGTGGTGTGCGTTTTCGCACTTCTATACCTTTTGCCTGATGGGAAAGGGGAGAAGAGAGAGTGGCCAGGGTGCGACTTGTCCTTGATTAGTTTAATTTAGAGATGCATCGTGGAAACAGGCCCTTCAGCCCATCAAGTCCGTACAGACCGACGATCACCTGCGCACTGGTTAAATCCTACACACTAGGGACTAAGTGGGCCGATGGCCTGTTTGCACGTTGTAGTTCTAAAGTAAAGTCCAAAGTCGACTAAACAGTAAAATTGATTTATTTTCAAAGCAATGTTTCAGCTATTCTTTCAATAGTCATTGTTGCTTAGATCAATGTTTGGCCATCACTATCTCTCTTATTTTGTGCAGACTATTGTGAAATATCTTGCCTACTTTGCTGGAGCCCTGTCGAACACCTTCTTCCTTGTTACGTATGGTACCGGTGTTTACTGGCTTATTGCTTACAAGGTAAGGGTTATTGCTTGATTTCAGCCCGATGGATAAACTCTCTCACTGGTGTGACACCAGATGAAAACATTTCTGCATTTATGTAGAGCCTCAGGAAATGCCTCAAGCTTACAGTAAATCTGAAAATACTTCACAGCTTTAAAAAAAAATAACATTGAAGTATTAGCACTGTCCTAAAATAGTACATGTAGTCTTCGAGTTATGACAGAATTCTGTTCCAGAGAACTGCTAGTAACCCAAAGTGTTCATCAGTTGAAAATGAACAAAACTGAGGACACACTTGGAGACGGACTTCAAGTGCTGCTGGAAGATCTTCAGCTCTGTAAAAGACTCTCTTTGGTCTGCCTGAAATGTATTGATTCCCAGCAGAGTGAGATGTCTGTCAGGGAATGTTGCCGACTGGCCCGCTCCAGACTGCAGGAGTACGTGCTGAGGGACGCACTGAAGCTCGGTACAGCCAATATCAAGGCTCTGTGGGGGAGGGCCACAGTCTAGGGTCCTTCCACTGCTGGACATCGAGGGGCAGGGTCCGATGGAGACACCCCTCAAACAAGGGAAGGGATATCACCCCGGGGGGCACATGAGTGGCAAGGGTATTTTGTTTAGAGAAATGTGGAAACACCACTGAGTATGACACTATTGAATGTCTAGAGACTGAGAATGCCTGAACAGTTTCTGCAAAATTTTTGTTTTGTATATTTTATTTATTCTGAATAAAGTTAATTTTTGTAATTTAAAAAATGAAAATGAACAGAAACAGTTTGTGGGACTTATGTTTAAGGTGAGAAGGGAAATATTTCATAGGAACCTGAGGGGCAACTTTTTCATATTGAGGGTGATGGAACGAGCTGCCAGCCAAGGTAGCTGAGGCAGGTACGATAACAACATTGAAAAGAGACTTGGACAGTTACATGGACAGGAAAGGTTTTAGGGTATGTGTGCCAAACACGGGTAAGTGGGACTCGATACATGGAGCATCTTGCTTGGCATGGATGAGATGGGCTGGAGCTTGTTCCTGCACTGCAGGATCCTATGACTCCAAGGACTATTGATGGAAATTTGACACTTGACCATAAGTTCATTGTAGGTTGAGCTAGTTGTCTTTAATCATGGATGTCATGGGTAGGTTTGCTATTTATTACCTCATTATTAAATGGCCTTTGCTGAGCTATTTTCAAGGGCGAATGGCTTCTTGCATTGATGGTGTAGTCACATTGACCAAAACTAGCTTTTTATTCCATATTTACTTAATGGATGTCAGGTTCCCCAGTTCCAACAGTTAGAATTGAATTTGTCTTCAGGTATTTAATCCAGACTTCTGACACCACAGAAAGGATAGAGAAATTGGGAGTGGTACCTTCAGATTGTTAGGCCTACACTGCCTTTTGATGCATGCATAAAGGAGGCCAGAATGGAAGGAACGCAGGTGTTTGAGGGTTATGGGGCTGTCAGAAGCTGCAGCCAGTGTTTAATGTAGAGTTTAGCTTAGAAATACAGCATGGAAACAGGCCCTTCGGCCCATTGAGTCCGCACCGACCATCGATCACCCATTCACCACTCGTTCTATGTTATCCCACTTTCCCTACACATTAGGGGCAATTTACAGAGGCCAATTATCTTATGAACCCGCATGTCTTTGGGATGTGGGAGGAAACCAGAGCACCCGGAGGAATGATCACAGTGATGTTAGTTCAGTTTTGACAGTGATTCTCTTGGGATTACTAGGCGAATTCTCCAGCACCGAATCAAAAGAAATTTAACGTTCAGAGCATGATCAATGGGGATAGTGTGGAGAGAGTGTCCAGCTTCAAGTTTCTGGGCACTCACATTTCGGAGGACCTCACATGGTCCACTAACACCGCTGCGCTGGTCAAGAAGGCGCAGCAACGATTGTTCTACCTAAGAACACTGAAAACGTCTGGTCTACCCCAACAGCTGCTGACCACCTTCTACCGCTGCACCATAGAGAGCATCCTAACACATGGCATCCCTGTGTTGTATCTCAGCTGCACGGAGGCAGAGAGGAAAGCTCTTCAGCGGGTAGTCCATAGAGCTCAGAAGGTTATCGGAACACAGCTACCAGCCTTGGAGGGCATCTACAACACACGATGCCTCAGAAAAGCCACCAGCATTCACAAAGACTCCTCACACCCCTGCAATAGTCTGTTCGAACTTCTACCATCGGGCAGACGCTACAAGGCCTTCTATGCCCGCACCTCCTGACTCAGGAACAGCTTCATCCCCAGGGCCATAGCTGCCATGAACCGGTCCTGCTGAGCCGGATGGTCACATCGCACAGTGAAACGGCACAGATCTACTTGCACTTTATTCTGTTTTAAAACTGTTTCTAATTTGTTTCATTGGGCTGTTTAAATTAATACTGATTAGCTAATTAATTTATTGCATCGTATGGGAGGCGCATTCCCAATCTCGTTGTACCCTTGTACTATGACAATAAAGATATATATTGTAGTGTATTGTATTGTATTGGTGTGAAGACTCTACATTGGTTGACAACAACTCTTGCATGTGTTTCCACAGGGCCAGCAGTCCACAGTTGAGATTACGCTGCCACCTGCTGGTAGTGAGATTGAAACCGGCTTCATCATCTACGTGTCTTGTGCTTTTGCACTGAAGGTGGGTGTTAAGGTCATAAGGCTCTGACGAACCTCTTCCAGCAGATACTTCAGGTCAACACCATATGCACCATGCTTGCTATGGGTTTTGCACGTTCGTTCCACCTACCCTTTAGAATGACGTACACAAAACTGCAGATGCTGGTTTATACCAAAGAGAGGCAGAAAGAGCTGGAGTAATTCAGCGGGTCGGACAGCATCCCTGGAGAAAACGGATGGGTGATGTTTCAGGTTGGGACCCTTCTCCAGACTGAAAGTAGAGGGGGTGGGGGTGGGAGGGGGATGAAGTCCTGGAGTCGTAAAAAGACCAGGAACAATCAGGGCCAGCCACAAATGACCTCAGGCAGGACGTCACAAGGGAAGGTGTGATCTCAAGAGAAACCATGGGGAGGGCTGTGGAACTGGTAAAACGATTGGGGAGGAGGAAGGGGCAAGGAGGGAGGGGAGGGGAATATAAGATGAAGTTACTTAAAATTACAGAATTCAAAGTTGCCCCCCATGCTCATCCCGGGTCATTTTACTAGTTCTACAGTTCTCTATATTGTTAATCCTGAGATAACACCGTCCCGAGCCAACAATGGACCTACCAGGTAACACCCTGCCCAAGGGCATTTGTGACTGGCTCTAATTGGTCCTGGTCTTTTCTGGCCTCCCAAGTCTTCATCTCCCTCTACCTCCAATCTGAAGAAGGGCCCCGACCCGAAATGTCACACGTCCTTTTTCTCCAGAGATGCTGCCTGACCTGTTGAGTTACACTAGCACTTTGTGTCTTTCTCTGGGAGATATTAACATTTGTTGGAATAGATTTCTGCACCCAACCTTCGCAAAAATTAATAAAAGGTAACAGAGAATTTACAGTCATCTGACATACAAAGAGGACTTGGTGGGCCGAAGGGCCTGTTTCTGCGCTGTATCTCCAAACTAAACTAAAACTGATAGATTGAGTATTTATAAAACACTGGTTAGATGTAGCTAGTTTGCATCCAGGTTTGCTCCAAACTCTGGGAGGATTGATTGATTGAAAAACAAGCCCTTTGGCCCACCGAATCTACGCTGACCATCGATCACCCGTTCACATTAATTCAATGTTATCCCACTTTCCCATCCACCTTCTACACGCTAGGAGCAGTTTACAGTAACCACTTAACCTTCAAACCTCCCAAACATCTTGGAGGTGTGGGAGAAATCTGGAGCACCCAGAGGAAATCCACACAGTCACAGGGAAAACTTGGGAACTCCACACAGACAGCACCCGAGGTCAGGATCGACCCTGACACAATAATACCATATAAGTGCCAGTTTCTAAGGGGTGAAATTGAAAGTTGGTCTGCTCTGATGTTCTGAAACATGGTTTTCTTTCAGGCACTGCACTTAATTCACATTATCATGGTTCAGATGACAGTATCAATCTTCCTGATTGATTGGGAAAAGCCAAAGGGAAGACAGTTGGCTAAACCAGCAGGTGAGTTCATAACTCATTGGGGCAGAATTAGGCCATTTGGACCATTGAGTCTGCTCCATCATTCGATCATGGCTGATCCATTTTTCCCTCTCAGCCACATTTACCTGCCTTCTCCCCACTAAACTCTGCCTTTGTTTGGTTAAGCCTGTTGTTGGTTTGCAGAGCACAAGTTGGCTGCCATAGTTCCTGCATTGCAACAGTGACGACATTTCAGGGAAGGAATATCTTTGGGAACATGAAGCTCGTTGGAAAGAACTGAAAGGTGGAAGTCACCCCACCTCCTGGTGTTGGTCTTGGTCCCTGCTCACCAGATCCAGACTCTCAAGTTTACCTAAAAACTCCAGCGTTTTGATCTTTGCAATTCCTCCCTCACTTTGATTTTTGCTCAAGTTTCCAGCCTCTGCAGTCTCTTGTGCCTCAGGTTTACCTGTTTCTTCTCGTCTCACTCCAGAGAGCCCCCAATAGAATGAAACGAGAGGGGTTTTAACCTAAAGTATCTGCCAGTATCAGTTGTCAAGCTGGTTTTACAACCAGGATGCTTTAATCTCTTTCTGCTAAGTTATAAAGGGAAAGATGGGGTAAGGTATAAATCCAGTGTCCTTCCCAATACTGTGAGCTGAGTTAACATTACCCAGATAGTCCACTGCAATGTGGGCCACTTCTCTCTCAATCAACAACACATAAGCAGATAACCAGAACATTCTAGTGTAGACACAAGAGACTGCAGATGCTGTAATCTTGAGCAAACTCAGCGGGTCAGGCAACATCTGGTAAAGGACAGACAATTGTTCAGGTCGGGACCCTTCAGACGGAGGACATCATCATGTTTGTGAGAGCTTACAAGTGCAAATTAGCTGACTTATTTCCTGCATTACAATAGTGCCTATGCCTCTAAATTACATCTTTGCTAATGTGTACTTTGGGAAATGTGTGAAGTATGCACGTCCTTTTCTAATATTTTAGTCTTACTCTTAAGGTAATGAGAGATGCTTTGAGACCACAGTCACCCTGTAACATTGAGGCACAAGGAACTGCTGATGCTGGTCTGAAGAAGGGTCCCGAACCGAAACGTCACCTATCCATGTTCTCCAGAGATGTTGCCTGACCTGCTGAGTTACTCCAGCACCCTGCCTTTTTTTTTAACCCCAATGATTCAATGGTGCTTTATTGTCACATTTTCCTAGGTACAGTGACAATAAAATGCTTGGTTTTGCATACAAGCTGGTAAAATCATATAGTTGACCTCATCTAGGCAGCACACAAGCTCCGCCACGTTTGGTGCCGACAAAGTGACCCTGTCACATCGGTGGTTTATTTACTGCAGCCTTTCTCACTGAGTGCAGCAGCTGACAGCACTGATATTATGCAAAAACAGTGCTTGAGTAACTCAGCGGCTCAATCAGCATCTGTGGAGGGAAATGGACGGACATTGTTTCAGGTCGGGACCTTTCTTCACAACGCTGGAAGGAAAGGGAGATAGAGGTGGGGGGGGGGGGGCTGGGGCAAGAGCTGGCGATGTGATAGGTGGAAAGACAGAAAGTGGTGGATATAGTCGAGGGGAAGTTTTATTGGCGGAGGCAGATGGAAAGGACACAATGTGTGGGAGTAACTCAGTGGGTCAGGTAGCATCCTTGGTTAACTTGGATAGGTGACGTTTGGGGTCAGGACCCTTGTTCACACAGAATGACAGGTGGATCCAGGTGAGGTTGGGTTGATTGGCTGATGGGTCAGATGAACAAGAATTAGACCGATGATACTGATGACATCTTTTCTACAGAAAACAAACCAAGCCCCTCACCGGTAAGCATCTGGCGTACCTACTTCATAGCCAATGAGTGGAATGAGATTCAGACTCGGAGGAAGATAAATCCAATCCTGCAACTTATTCTTATTCTTTTGCTGCTGGAGGTAAGTGATCTTTTCACATTTGACTCAGTGACCCTTAATGCAGACTCTGTGGAGGGATGTTTATATTTTTAAGAACGTGAGAAACGGAATAATTAAGGTGACTGCTCAAGCCTGCCCTGTCATTGAATAACATCATGGTCAAATCTCTACACCGTCCAGAATTTATGGTTCCACTCGTATTTGAATGAATGATCCTTTGTTATCACACAGTGACATTCTTTGTCTTGCATGCCATACACAAAGTATGCAAAAGGTCACCACGTATAGGGCGCTGACAAAGATATAAAGTTATTTTACTAGTCGGCGCAGACTCAGTGGGCCGAAGGGCCTGTTTCCAGGCTGTTTCTCTGACGTCTAAAGTCCTGTCACATGATTATTGGTTATTGTTTAGATTGTTTTCTCTTGAATGCTGAAGGTTGAGGGGAAGACTTGATAGAAGTATATAAATTATGAGAGGCAGAGGTAGGGTGGGCAGTTGGAACCTTTTTCCCATGGTGGAAATATTAGAAACTAGAGGGCATAGCTTTAAGGTGAAAAGGGCAAAGTTTAAAGGAGATGTGTGGGGGAAGTTTTATGATACAGAGGGTCGTGGGTACCTGGAACGTGCTGTCAGGTGTGGCAGTTGATAGTGAGACATGATAGTGGCATTTAAGAGACTTTGACAGGCAAATAGATATGCAGGCAATGGAGGGATATGGATCATATGCAGGCAAACAAGATTAGGTTATCATGACATGATGTTTGGCACAGGTATTGTGGGCTGAAGGGCCTGCTCCTGTGCTGTACTGGTAAAGTTCTCCACACTCATGCAGTTAGATATGGAGACAGCAGCAATGCACTGCTCCACCATAGGGGGTGCTGTTGGAGCATTCATGGGCGCAGTCAGCACAGAATCACTGAATTAATGTGAACTTCATGCGTAGGAAGGAACTGAAGATGCTGGTTTACATCAAAGATAGACACAAAAAGCTGGAGTAACTCAGCTTGACAGGCAGCATCTCTGGAGAGAAAGAATGGGTGACATTTCGGGTCAAGACCCTTCAGTCTAGAGAAGGGTCTCGACCCAAAACGTCACCCATTCCTTCTCTCCGGAGATGCAGCCTGTCCTGCTGAGTTACTCCAGCATTTTGTGTCTATCTTTGATGTGAACTTAAACTTTCTATGGAGACACAAGGGACTGCAAAAAGCTGGAACCTGGAGCAAAAAGCAAACTGCTGAAGGATCTCAGCAGGTCAAGCAGCAGCTGTGGAGGGAAATAGACAGTTGAATTTTAGGTTTGCAGTCCATATGAAGGGTCTCATTGACCATTTGCCTCCATGGATGCTGACTTACCTGCTGAGTTCCTCCAGCAGTTTGTTTGTGGCTTCAACTTTCTATGCATTGCTCATGCTGCAAAAGTCACTGCAGTCAGTAAGCTTTGCATTAGTAAGCTTTGCACAGTGGTACAGCTGGTGGAGCTGCTGCTTCACGGCAACAAAGACCCTGTTTGATCCTGAACTGGGGTGCTGCCTGTGCGGAATTTGCACGTCATCCCTGTGACTTCGTGGGTTTCCTCTAGTTTTCTCCCACATGCCAAAGATGTGCAGGTTTGTAGGTTAATTGGCCTCTGTAAATTGCCCCGAGTGTGGAGGGAGTGGATGGGAAAGTGGGAAAACATAGAACTATTGTGAATGGGTGAACGATGGTTGGCATTGACTCGTTGGGCCAAAAGTCCTGTTTCCATGCTATATCTGTCAATTGATCAATTGATCAACCAGTTAATCAATCAAGTATTACAGGGATTTTAACAACGTTAGGTCAGGCTAATAGCTGGAGGGGTATCTTATGTATTAAGGGATATATACATTTATATATATATATATATATACACACCTTAAACGAACTAATTGGCCTAATCATGATTACTAATAAATCCAAGAACAGCTCTCATGAGGCTTCGGTGTAGCATGTATGAAAATAAATGTGTTGTTATGCCTTAACATGAACCTACACAGCTGTAGCAAATCCTCTAAATCTTATACCCCAGTGGGCAGCAAACCAGAAGCATAAAATTTTGATTTTCATAACTTTTAATATGTTTTAGAGAAAGGAAATAAAGATTGAGACTGAACAATGTAAGAAACAGGAGCAGAAAAATGCCACAGATTGACGAGGAGAATTAAACTGAAATAGTATAAACATTAAAAAAAACTTTTTCTCCATATTTATTTTCAGCAGAGGGCCGTTCTAAGACAGTGCACCTAGAAATGCCAATTCTGCATTAATGTGGTTCTCCCACATTCCCATCAATTCCAACCAGACTCCACCATGAGAGTCATACAGCATGGAATCAGGCCCTTTGGCCCATCTCGTCCATGCCGATCAAGCTGCCCAATCTAAGCTGGTCCCATTTGCCCGTGTTTGCTGATATCCCGCTCTACCCTTCTATACCCTTCCTATACATGTACCTGTCCATGTGTCATTTGAATTTTGTTAAAGCACCCGCCTCAACTACCTTCCTTGGCAGCTCTTTCCAAAAACCCACCTCTCTCTGAGTAAAAAGGTTGCCTCTCAGGTCTGTATTAAATTTTGCCCCATACCCCTTTATGGTCCTTGGGATGTGAGAGGAAAACAGAGCACCCACATGGTCACAGGGAGAATATACAATCTCTTAACAGAAACAATGGAAGTCAAAATTGAACCTGGGTTTCTGGAGCTGTGAAGTAGCAGATCTCACAATGTTATTTTAAATGCCATGGATTTGGAAAACAAGTATTTTCAGAAATGCTTGCTTCCCAACTCCACAAAGTCTCTGCCTCAAAAAGGCAGCCAGCATTATCAGAGACCCACGCCACCCTCGCCATGCTCTCTTTGCATTCCTGCCATCGGGAAGAAAGTATAGGAGCCTGGAAACTGTAATGTCCAGGTTCAGGAGCCTGAGAAGTTACTTAGCGCGTGTAACAACAGGGAACTACACAGTCTGCAGATAGCAATCTGATTTACTAATTGGTCAGCTTGATGCTATCACAGTTACTCGGCAAGGCTCTTGTTCTTGATGGAATACAAGAAATCCTTTGGTTGATGCTTCTGTGTAATATGTAAAAGTAAATTAATGTTCTTTTCAGCTGGAAAAGTTGATGAACTTACAAGCTAATAAAATCTGTGGATCTACAACCCAGAGTTATGAAAGAGAAGGTTTTACAGATGGGGAAGGCTCTTGTTAATCCTTCCCAAATACCACAGATTTGGGATCTATTTCTTTAGATTTATAGATTTAGACTGTAGAGATACAGATACAACGTGGAAACAGGCCGTTTGGCCCACTGAGTCCGTGCTGACCAGCGATCACCCTGTACACTAGCACTATCTCATAAACGAGGGACAGTTTTATAATTTTTACCAAAGACTATAAACCGACAAACCTGCACGCCTTTGAAGTGTGGGAGGACCCGGAGAAAACCCACATGGTCACAGGGAGAACGTATAAACTCCATATAGACAGCACCCATGGTCAAGATCAAACCTGGGTCTCTGGTGCTGTAAGGCAGCAACTCTACCACTGTGCCACAGTGCCGCCCATTGTATGATAACCCCATTATTTAAGAAAAGAAAGAGAGAGGAAACAGGAAATGGTTGACTCTGATAGGAAGAATGCTGGAATCGATAAAGGAGGAACGTAATAACTGAACAGCCTGAGAAGAATAATAGGATTGAGCAGTCGTGGATTTGTGAAAGAAAGATCACGTTTGACAAATCTGCTTGAGTTCTTCGAGGATGTGATTAGTGCGAGAAAAAAGGGGGACCAGTGGATATGGTTGATGTGCATTTGTCCCGGCCAGTAGAGTTAGACCAGCAACAAAATGTCTATCTTCTTGTCTTTTCATTATCCCCTTGACAGGACACAAACCTACAGGGTTAGAGACGGTGTAGGAAGGAACTGCAGGTGCTGGTTTACACCAAAGATAGACACAAAATACTGGAGTAACAGCGGGACAGACAGCATCTCTGGATAGAAGGAATGGGTGACGTTTCGGTTCGAGACCTTTCTTTAGACTCGTGGTGACTTTTTTTCACCTCAAATTAGGAAGGGGATGAAATCAGGGACGAAGGGTCTCGATCCAAAACGTCACCTATTCCTTTTCACCGGAGCTGCTGCCTGACCCGCTGAGTTACTCATTTTGTGTCTATCTTTGGTGGAAACCAGCATCTGCAGTTTCTTCCCACATAATAGGGGAATAAAGCATGGATCTCTGCCTATAATGTCCTTGTTGGTGTTCTTTGACCACTTTCACTCAGGGAAATAAATATCCCTCTTCTTCAGGTTGGCATGAAGTTAGTTTCTAGTCTGGCTTGGGCAGAATGAAAACTAGAGAGCATGACATTTCCCTTGAGTTAGTGTAGTTAAGGGATTAGTGACCTTGCATTTGCCAAATTCCTCTGGCCACTATTCAAAGAACAAAGCAAATTCCTTTCAGTGTAGCTGAACTCAAAGCTCTGCCTTGTATCAAATGAGCAGGAAGGAACGCATCATTTGTTCCAGAAACAACTCACCAGGACAGTGTGTTGGGAATTTTTGAGCAGCTTCCTTGAAGCCCACGTTTCTTTCTTTTGCTCATTCTGGTGTTACTGCTGATTTCACGACATTTCTTCAATCCTAAAAGTAGAGTAGACAATAGACAATAGACAATCGGTGCAGGAGGAGGCCAGGAGGAGGCCATTCGGCCCTTCGAGCCAGCACTGCCATTCAATGTGATCATGGCTGATCATTCTCAATCAGTACCCCGTTCCTGCCTTCTCCCCATACCCCCTGACTCCGCTATCCTTAAGAGCTCTATCTAGCTCTCTCTTGAATGCATTCAGAGAATTGGCCTCCACTGTTCTGGACTCCCCCAACATTGGGAACATGTTTCTTGCCTCTAACGTGTCCAACCCCTTAATAATCTTATACGTTTCGATAAGATCTCCTCTCATCCTTCTAAATTCCAGTGTATACAAGCCTAGTCGCTCCAGTCTTTCAACATATGATAGTCCCGCCATTCCGGGAATTAACCTAGTAAACCTACATGCACACCCTTTGAAGTCCCCAACGTTATGTTTGAAATGTGTAGGAAGGAACTGCAAATGTTGGTTTCAACCGAAGATAGACATGAAAAGCTGGAGTAACACAGCGGGTCAGGCAGCATCTCTGGAGAAAAGGAATAGGTGATGTTTCGGGTCGTGACCCTTCTTTAGACTGAGGGTCAGGGGAAAGGGAAACGAGAGATAGAAACATAGAAACATAGAATATAGGTGCAGGAGGAGACCATTCGGCCCTTCGAGCCAGCACCGACATTCATTGGGATCATGGCTGATCATCCACAATCAGTAACCTGTGCCCAACTTCTCCCCATATCCCTTGATTCCACCACAGAAGGTACGTAGGACAAATGAATGAAAGATATGCAAAAAGCAGCAATATTCAAGGAAAGGTGGAGCCTACAATGATCCATTGAGATACAAAACGCTGAAGTAACTCATGACAATGGATCATTGTGGGCTCCAGTTTTCCTTGATCATCATTGTTTTTTTGCATATCTTTTATTCTTCTGTCCTATATCCCTTCTATATCGCTCATTTCCCTTTACCCTGACAGTCTGAAGAAGGGTCTCGACCCAAATGTTCTTTCACTCTTGATTAGTACGGTTGCCAGGGGTTATGGGTAAGAGGCAGGAGAATGGGATTGAGAGAGTAAGATGGATCAGCCATGATTGAATGGTGGACTAGACTTGATGGGCCGAATGACCTAATTCTGCTGCTATAACATGACATGAACTAATTATAAAGAGATTTGCTAATGTAGTGGTTATAAAGGTACGTGAACAGAATTTCAGACCCAACCAAAACAACTACAAAATTGAAGTTCCTTTAATTAAATGAGATCCTGATTAAAAGGCTAATAATAAGAATGGCCATCAGGGACTGCACCCTGCCCCCCCTTTCCCCTTCTCCCCATCCACTTCCACGTTTGGCCTTTCCTCTGGCTTCACATTTCTTGCTTCTTCTCTTCTTATCTCATAACCTTTTGTTTCATTTCATCTCTAACCTTTGTCCACCTATCTGATCTGAGTGATCTGTTTCCAGGCTGGATTATTGATTTTTTTTAAAAATCTGCCAAACAAACTCGCCCTCATCTGTATGCACCTTTCACTTGTCTGGCTCTGTCCTGCCCCCACCTCTCATCCAACTTTCTCCACCACCCCCCCCCTACAATCAGTCTGAAGATGGGTCACTACCTGAAACATTGCCGATCCATGTCGTTCAGAGATGCTGCCTGACCCGTTGAGTTACTCATGTACTTTGTGTCTATCTTTGGTATAAACCAGCATCTGCAGTTCCTTTCTACACATGGATTGGTGACGTTTCTTGTAGAGAGATGGTAGTCTCTCTGCCTTGACCCATTCAGCCACTTAGTTGCCTTGAACCCATAGCAGTTAATGTGCCCTCTGGAAGTCCCATCAACCCATAAACTGCTCCGGTTCAAAGTGGTTGCTGGTTACAATCTTCCCAAGGGCAGACAGAGACAGGCAATATATATTGTGAATTATTGCTCTGGGTAAAATTTAATAAAATCTTTTTTTTTTGTTCCAAACATTTTTCTTTGGGGATAAAAAAAACATAAGAATTTTGTTAACTCTGGCAAACGGAACACTGAAAAAAAAAGCACTCGCAGACCCAGAAGAGTGAAGGAATGAAGGCCCTTTATGCCTGATCCAACGATGTCTCTCAGGAGAGCTGCCCCGATTGAACTGGGATAATGTTTCACACACAGCGCTGTCTGTCTGAGATTGTTAGTACAGTTCCACATGATGACAGTGCTATGCGGGGGAGGGGAGGGGGGGGGGGGGGGCTTGTACCTGATAGCAGCTGTTCTGAGATACCCCATGCTTTTTAATGTTTAGCTTTAGAGATTCAGTGCGGAAACAGGCCCTTTGGCCCACAGCGTCCACGCCGACCAGTGATCCCCACAAAATGACACTATCCTACACATTAGGGACAATTTACAATTTTACCAAGCCAATTAGCCTACAAAGCTGTGTGCCTTTGGAGTGTGGGAGGTGACTACATGCACCTAGAAAAGAGCCACGCAGGTCACGGGGCAAATGTACAAAGTCCATCCAGACAGCACCCGTAGTCAGGATTGAACCCAGGTCTCTGGCACTGCAAGGCAGCAACTCTACCTCTGCGCTATCATTAGATCTAATGAAACATAATCCCAGTCCTCACCTCTCCAGTGCACCTTGAACTGGGTTTACTGCTAGTAACGTGAAGTCAGTTTGCAGTATCCAGTAATATACATTAGCCTCTGCAGTCCCGATGAGCAGGTTACGGTCCTGATGATCATCAAAGGCTATGGGGAGGAGAATAGGATTGAGAGGGAAAGGTAGACCAACCATGATTGAATTGTGGAGTAGGCTCGGTGGCCTAATTCTATTCCTATGAATTATGAATTTATGAATGTTGAAACATCAGCCACATGAATGTTGAAACATCAGCCACACAAACGGCAGACGTAAGACGGTCCTTCAAAAAGGTCAACGACCGCAAAGCTCCAGGGCCGGATAGTATTCCAGGGCGGGCCCTCAGAGTGTGTGCTGATCAACAGGCAGGGGCGTTCACCATCATCTTCAACCTCTCTCTGAGTCAGTCTGTGGTTCCCACCTCCTTCAAAGGTTCCTGTTCCAAAGAAACCAGTAACCTCCTGTTTAAATGACTACCGTCCTGTCGCACTGACATCAGTCATCATGAAGTGCTTCGAGCGACTAGTCAAAACTCACATCTGCTCCTCTCTCCCTGACACCAAGGACCCTCTTCAGTTTGCATATAGACCAAACAGGGCCACGGACGATGCCATCGCCATGGCAATACATACTGCACTCACCCACCTGGACAAAGGAAATACATATGTGAGAATGCTCTTTATTGACTACAGCTCGGCATTCAACACTATTATTCCCTCAAAACTTGTCCCCAAGCTCCTTGATCTTGGACTGGAGACCTCCATCTGCGGATGGATATTTGATTTCCTGACGGGCAGGCCCCAGGTGGTGAGAATTGGCAGCCACACCTCTTCCTCACTGATCCTCAACACAGGCACACCACAGGGCTGTGTGCTCAGTCCTCTCCTGTACTCCCTGTTCACGTATGACCGTACTGCTAAGCACAGCTCAAACAGCATCCTAAAGTTTGCTGACGACACGACCATCTTGGGGCTCATCACAGACAACAATGAGACGGCCTACAGAGATGAGGTAAAGGCACTAAACAGCTGGTGCCAGGAAAATAACCTCTCTCTCAATGTCAGCAAAACTAAAGAGATGATGGTGGACTACAGGAGACAGCAGGGGAGTGGACACCTCCCCATCCACATCGGTGATGCTGAGGTTGAAAGGATCAGTAGCTTTAAGTTCCTCGGTGTGCACATCACTGAGGACCTTTCCTGGACACTGCACACGGACACAATAACAAAGAAGGCCCACCAGCGGCTCTTTTTCCTGAGAAGACTGAGGAAGTTTGGCATGAACGCCAGCATCCTCACAAACTTCTACAGATGCACCATCGAGAGCCTGCTGACGGGCTGCATTACAGTCTGGTACGGGAACTGTTCTGCCCACAGCCACAAATCACTACAGAGAATGGTGAAGACGGCACAGCACATCACTGGCAACTGTCTCCCGGCCATTCAGGACATTTTCTACCGGCGGTGCCTGCGGAAGGCACGCAGCATCATCAAGGACCACAGCCACCCAGCACGCAGGCTGTTCTCCTTGTTACCGTCAGGCAGACGATACAGGAGTATGGCTGCGCGTACCACCAGCCTTAAGAACAGTTTCTACCATCAGGCCATCAGGCTTCTGAACTCATAAACACATTTCAAATCATATATGTTGATTATTTTTAATATTGTCTTTTTACCTATTTTTAATATTGTCTTTTTACCTTACTAATGTCATTTAAAAAAAAAAAATCTTATTTATCCTTGGAATATTACTGTTGAGGTGACCCGTTGTCTTGTCAAATACATTTCATTGTACCGTTGATCCTGTGCCAACCTACATATGACAAATAAAATTTATTATTATTATACTGTTCAACCCAGTCAATTCCTCCAGCAGTTTATTTTGCTGACTCAGTATTTCAAATGGTGTTGAGTCACGTAGCATGGAAATTGAATTGAAAGATGCAGCATAGAAACAGGTCCTTCAGTCCACCGAGCGCACACTGACCGTCAATCATCCATTCACACTAGTTCTATGTTATCCCACTTTCTCAACTGCTCACTGCACTCGAGGGACAATTTCAAAAAGGCCAATTAGCCTCCAAACCCGCATGTCCTTGGGATGTGGGAGGAACCCGGACCACCTGGAGGAAATTCACGTGGCCACAGGGAGATCGTGCGAACTCCACACTGACAGCACCAAAGGTCAGGATCGAACCCGGCTCTCTAGCGCTGAGAGGCAGCAGCTCTACCAGCTGCACCTCCCTATTATATTCTATTACAACTTTACATCCGGCGAAGTAAACATGCTCTTCGGCCCAACTTGCCCACGTCAACCAAGGTGTCCCATCTAAGCTGGCCCCATTTATCTGCATTTTGCCAGTATCTCTCTAAACCTTTCCAATCCATGTACTTGTCCAAATGTCTTTAAAATGTGACGTTTTTATGAAATTGACAATATGTCAACAGAATTTCAAGAAAAAAATCACACTTTTATCTGCTTTCCATCTCATTAAATGATCACTCTTGTACTGCTAAACACCTTCATCCATCAGCCGCTGTTCATGTTGTAATGTGGCAGTGACTGTGGACGAGCTTTTGAACAGTGAAGAGTGAGAGCTGAGTGAGAGCCTTTGCCCTGTCAAGGCCAGGCAACGTTACACCCAGTAAAGGCAGTCAGGGACTGCATTCCATCGAATATTCTCTCCCTATTTGACCAAAAGACATGGGAGCAGAATTAGGCCATTCAGCCCATCAAGTCTGCTCCGCCATTCAATCATGGCCGATCTATTTTTCCCTCTCAACCCTGTAACCGTTGTTGCCTATACCAATCAAGAACCTATTAATCTCCACTTTATCTCCACAAATGCCCAATAAATTAGTAGAGGCCTAGAAAGTCTTAGAGTCATATAGCACAGCAACAAGCCTTTCGACCCAACTTGTCCAAGCTGAACTCCATCTGAGCTTGTCCCATGTGCAACACACAAGGATATTTGAAAACCCTTCTTAAAATCAGTGTCATAGAGAAATGCAGCATGAAAACAGGCCCTTCTGCCCACTGGGTACGTGCTGACCGTCAAGCACCATTTTACACCAATCCTACACATCCCATTTTACTCTCCCTAAATTCTTAGCTCCCACCCCAGATTCTACCACTCACCTACACACAAGGAGTAATTTACAGTGGTCAACAAACCTACCAACATGCACGTCTTTTGGATGTGGGAGGAAACCAGGGCAACTGGAAGAAACCCACATGGTCACAGACAGAGTATGCAAACTCCACACAGTCAGCACCCGAGGTTGGGACTGAATGTGAGTATCCTGCACTATGAGGCAGAGGCCCGGTGAGCTGCATCATTGCAGCGCCCTCATTGCGATTGCTAGAACACTGAAGGAAGATTTAAAACTTGAAATGATTAATCCTTCTCTGAGGAGCAACTGAACTGCTCCTATGCTCCGATTTCTTTCAGCGTATGCAATTTTGTTCAGTGCTATGTTGCCACTGAAGCAGTGGACTCCACAGTATCGCCGCTTTAAGGAAACCCTGAAAGGAGAGAATCTAATCCGTGCTTAACTGTATAAATAAATATCGCCTGAAAAATGTGGTTTACAGTTGTTCAAATAATTGGCAGAAGGTCGGGGAGGGAGATGAGGAGGAGATTACTTCTTATTGCAGTGGGTTGTCAAATGTTGGAATGCTCTGCGTATAGGGATGGTGAAGGCAGATTCAGTAACTCTCACAGAATAAACACTCAAAAATGTCCACGGCTTTGAAGAAAGGGCTGGTTAGTGGGGCTTATTGAATTGCTCTTTCAAAGCAAAGCAGTGAACTGCGTTCTTCTATGAATGTGTGGGACAGTGTATAAGAAATAGATGTAGAATTAGGCCTCAGTGCTCTTGATCTTTGTCCATCATCCAATATCAAGTCTAATGCTGTGTCTCTTACACTTTCTTGCCTGGTTCCCATATCCCTTCATCCCTTTAGTTTCTAAAAATGTATTGATCCTCAACTAGATTATGCTCAACATTTGACCATCCAAAGATTAACACGGCTTTGAGTAAAGAATTTTTTGCCTTCTGATCCCGAGTCCATGTCCGAAGGGCATGAAGAGCTTGGTGGGCTGAAGGGCCTGTTTCCGCGTTGTATCTCTAAAGTCTGAATGCTAACTTGGAGCAGTGTCATCATGAACTTGATTGACAGGGTGAATTACCCCATCATTTCTTCTCTGAGTACCTGTATCATTGTCACTAATATGCAGCTTTTAAAAAAATTCAGGTTATTGGCATAAAGAACATTGCTCGAAGAGATCTGAATTTGAATCTGCACCCTGGATCTGACGTTAATCTGGCGCCTTGGAGCCCAATACTCCGATACGGGATATCCATATCAATGTGGCTGGCTGTCGGCTTGGCTCAGGTACGTTAAACTGGTTTCTCAGTGACGTACTGAACACGTGATAGTGGTAAAGAGATCGCACATCTGTTAGACCGGGAAACAAATCCACTGATGTATTTGACTGCTAGTTCTACCACAATGGCTTCACACTGTTTACATTGTGGTGGAGACTATAGAGCAAATTTTCATTCAAAGGCAAATTGTGAGGGTGCAAATATGTTAAAAAACGTAGAAAGTGGCACACATAGCAGTGGCCAAATGTGACTTCTGCAGGACGAGCAGAAGGAAAATGTCCCTCCACTGATAGAGTGCGGCACAGTGGCACCACGTAGAGTTGCAGCCTCACAGCGCCACAGACCTAGGTTCGATCCTGACTGCCGGTGCCGTCAGTACGGAGTTTGTACGTTCTCCCTGTGACCGTGTGGGTTTTCTCCGGGTGCTCCGGTTTCCTCCCACATTCCAAAGACGTACAGGTTTGAAGGTTAATTGGCTCTGGTAAATATTGTAAATTATCCCTATTGTGTAGGATAGCGCTAGTGTGAGGGGTGATGGATGGTTGGCATGGACTCCGTGGGACGAAGGGCCTGTTTCCACACTGTATCTCTAAAGTCTAAAGTACATATTTAAAAAATGAGAATGCTGTTTCTATTCAGATCTAAGGGAGCTTTTGTCAGTGGTAACCAAAAATGTTCTGATTACTTATAGGCGCTCTTCTTCGTCGGAATCTGCGAACGATTTGTTGAGGACAAGATAAGGCAGTTTGTCGACTTGTGCTCCTTGAGCAATGTGAGTATCAAGTGCATTGTTTCCTGCACACAGCCCAGTCACAACACCAAAGAGGAGCCCGTCCAGTCACTGGGTGATATAGACCCTTTGCTGGGAGATTCCTTGGTGTCTGGAGCACAGCGTGGAAGTGCTGCCTCAAAATGGCAGCCAACATCATCAAAGATCCATCAAGTCTGAGCCACCCTGCCCATGCTCTCATTTCAAGAGTCAAGAGAATTTTGTTGTCATATGTCCTGAAAAGGAACAATGAAATTCTTACTTGCAGTCGCACAACAGATATGTGAGCATAGTTCTCTGTAAAACCCATAATAAAAAGCCCCCAAAAAGGTTCAGTGTAGCAGGTAGCATCTCAGGAGTCTGAAGAAGGGTCTCGACCCGAAACGTCACCCATTCCTTCTCTGCCGAGATGCTGCCTGACCCGCTGAGTTACTCCAGCATTTTGTGTCTACCTTGCCACTAACAAGTTTGGGTTAGGTTTTTGCACTACTATTGGGATTATTAATTTTTCAAATTTTCTTTCCTTATATACAGTCTACGCGTTTACAAGTCTATTATGCTGCTGCAAGTAAGAATTTGCACTGTTCCATCGTTGCTACGTGTGACAATAAAACCTCTTGATTCTTCGGGGTGTGTGCAATACTAAGTAAGCCCTGTACACTCGGATTCTTTGCAAGCACGCAAAGGAAGTTACATGGGCTGAGGCGTGGCGCAGAAATACAAACACTTTTTTAAATTTTATGCCCCGTCTTGAAAGCATTTATTTATTTTTATATTACCTGCAGGTGTCAGTCTTCATCTTACTGCACAGGTGTTACGGCTTCTACATCCATGGCCGATCGGTGCATGGACAAGCTGATATTGGAATGGAGACAATGTATCTTAACCTCAAGAAAGAAGAGGTAATAGGCTGATATAATCATGTTTTGGGGTCGATGTATCTTTAAAGCAAGTCTAATCTGCACCCACCCAAGAACCATTCTACCCATTGAAGACGTTGGGCTTTTTCAATGGAACTGATGCGCGACAATGTTCAGAACAATATTCTGCACTCGGTATCTTCTCCTTTGCTCTATCTAATGTACTTAACAAACTGATTGTATCTATGTATGGTATATCTAATCTGTATGGGTGGCGTGCAAAACAAAACCTTTTCACTGTACCTTGGTACACGTGACAATAATAAACCTAAACCAACGAAAGAAACCAATGAAAGAACGAAGAACAAAGGGGTGGCACAGGTGGTAGTGCTGCTGCCTCACGGAGTCAGAGGCCAGGGTTTGATCCTGTCCTTGGGTGTTGTCTGTGTGGTTTGCATGTTCTCCCCATGACTGTGTGGGACTCCTCTGACATCTCCCACAGATGTGTGGGTTTGTAGGTTAATTGCCCTAAAACGTTTAATTTTTCTCAACAGGATAATCTTTGTACAATGCGCGGTCTTGAGCCCAATATGGAGGTACAAACGTTTGAGGTGCTGCTTTCTAACAAGGTTAGACAACAATATGACAGAATACTTTCACCACTGAACGAGGTACTTGTTTTTCTTTTCTAATAAACTATTAGGTTATTTTCCAATAACCTAGAGTAAGAGCTATTTTTTAATTGCCTTTGCCCCGGTTGAGGAAGGTGTTTATATATTGGGCTCAATGTTTTGTGTCTAATGCTGTGTATTATCAGCCATTCTTTCAGCTGTCTGCACCATAAGTGTTGGATTTTCCTCCTGAATCACTTCCACTTTCCCCCTTGCTCTCCTCCATTGCAACACGCCTACAAATCCACACCTTCTTCCAAACGTCTATGATTTACACCGTGTCCTTGCCTGAATGGAGGCATTCGAAACTGCTGATGCTGGAATCTTGAGCTAAACACAAAGTGCTGGAGGGTCTCAGTGGATCAGTGGGTCGGGCAGCATCTGTGGAGGGAATGCACAGGTGACATTTTGGGTCGGGACCCGTCTTCAGACTACTGGGTTGTTGAAGGCACAATCTAAGCAGGATATATTGTTGCTTCTTGCGACCTTCCCAGTCAAGATGGGGTGTGCCGATGAAATAATTTGTTCCTGCAATGACAGCATGACGACTTTGTACAGTTCAGTGTGGTGATAATGAGGGCGAAAGGGAAGCGTGGCAGAGGAAAGAGGAATTGAAAGGCTGCATGGCGGTGAGGGAAGAGGTGAAGAGTAATTTGTGCTGTGCAAAGATAAGGGTTTGGAATACTATGATAGCTGAGATTAGAATTCCAACCAACAGGAATATAAAAGCCTGGAACATCATCCCTGATAAACACTCAATTCATTCCAATGGTTTGACCCACCTCTCCTCTCTCCCAGCTCCCTCCCCCCCCCCCCCCCCCCCACCAATCTGAAAATGGGTCCCGACCCAAAGCATCACCTATCCATGTTCCCCAGAGATACTGCCTGGCCTGCTGAGTTACTCAGGCACTTTGTGTCCTTTAATATATTTCATTGTTGTGTTAGCACTTCGTCCTCTGTCTTCGGAGGTTTGAAGCCCCAGGTGAATTTGTAGTCAAAGTACAATGTGCGGATGTGATTATATATCAAGCTTAATGTTATTGACTGGGCTAAATTTGTGGACAAGTGTTTTTTATTTGTGCATTCAACAGTTTTTAGTTTGGTTTAGTTTATTATTGTCGAGCTACAGTGAAAAGCATTTGTTTGTGTGCTATCCAGTCTATGAAAAGACAGGCTGAGAGGGATATGGGCCAAACGCAGTCAGGTGGGACTAGTGTAGATGGGACATGTTGCCCGGTGTGGGCAGGTTGGGCTGAAGGGCCTGATTCCACGCTGTAAGACTCTTATGACTATACATGATCACATTAAGCCATCCACAATGCACATCTAAAGGATAAAGTGTACAACATTTACTGCAAGGTATTAACATTGAAGTCTGATGCACGATGGTTCAAAGGTTTCCAATGAGGTAGATGGGAGATGGGCACTTTACACTATAGACTCCCCAAATATATTTAATGTTTCCTATTTCATGTGACCTTCAAACTGAACCCTTCGGCCACTCTTTTCATATTTACCCTTAAAGGTGGCAAGAAGGAATCATGGTGGACACCTAGATTCACCCACTCTGCAGCAGAACTTAAAGGCATACTTCACGATGAACAAGTTCCTTTCATCCTTCCTTGAACATGTGAGTTGACACTTTCCATTTTGTTGACTGTAAGTTGTTGCTACATGGTGTTTTTGTGGTGGTTGCCAGTGTTAAAAATGATCTTTGGAAGTTAAATACGAACAATGAAGGGGGTAAATCTCAGACAGAAACTCACCCTCAAGGCACGAAGTGGGAAATCGTGTGTTCGCACTCTTCAACATTCACCGAGGAAATCCAGCGCTTGTTACGATGAGAGGAATTCAAATTGTAATTTGGCCCATTGTCAACCATCCCAACAGTAACAAACTCCTGAGTATCAAATTTTAAAAATTCCCAGTCTTCCCCAGAGTGTACCAGAATGAATTCCATGCTCTGACCTACTAGACCAACACTAAATATACTTTCCCTGCTGAAATGGGTCACTGCATTGGATGCCAAATGTCATTGAGAAAGAATTACTTTTGAAGTGTTTAGAAACACAGCACAGAAGCAGGCTCTTCGGCCCATTGAGTCCATTCCGACCATCGTTCACCCATTCACACTAGTTTTCTGTTATCCCATTTTCTCATCCACTCCCGACAAACCAAGGGCAATTAAGTTTAGTTTAGTTTATCGTCACATGTACCAAAGTACAGTGAAAAGCTTTTGTTGCGAGCTAACTGGTCAGCAGAAAGACTATACATGATTACAATCAAGCCATCCACAGTGTATAGATACACAATAAAGGGAATAATGTTTAATGCAAGATAAAGTCCAGTAAAGTCTGATTGAAGATAGTCCGAGGGTCTCCAATGAGGTAGATACCTCAGGATCACTCTCTAGTTGTTGACAGGATGGTTCAGTTGCCTGATAACAACTGGGAAGAAACTGTCCCTGTATCTGGGGGTGTCTGTTTTCACATTTCTGTACTTCTTGCCTGATGGGAGAGAGGAGAAGAGGGAGTGACTGGAGTGAGACTCGTTCTTGCTTATGCTGGTTAACACAGTCCAATTAACCTACAAACCCGTACATCTTTGGGATGTGGGAGGAAACCGGAGCACCCAGAGGAAACCCACCTTAAACCCGCCTTCTAGTTCTTGATCCTTCTACCCTGGGAAAAAGACTCCTTGCATCACCCTTCAGCCTCCTGCACTCTGTGGAATAAAGTCCTATCTGGATGGGAAAAGACAGGGTGATCGTTGGTTAGCATGGACTCAGATGGGCCGAAGGGCCTGTTTCCATGCTGTGTCTCTAAACTAAGCTACACTAAATTTAAACGACTTCTTTGATTTTACCAGCGAGTGCTTCCTTTTGCACACTCTTCACATTCCCAAATTCCTTTTATACTTTTGTCCCTTTACTTTCCATACTTCAGTTGGCTTACTTGTGGTATTGAGCTCTGTATCACATCAAAGTTTCCTTTGTTTGTCTTATCCTCCCCTCTGTGTTCCTCAACATCGCTGGGCTTCAGATTCGGAAGCCGCCATTTTCTTGTAATGGATACCTTTTATTTGGAATCTTCACTCTTTTACTCTGCAAACTTCTCCCACTGCACTGGCACTGATTCGCCTTCAAGTAGCTGTTTCCAATCTGCTGTTGCTCAACCTTGTCTCAGCTCAGTGGAACTGGCTTTGCTCCACTTTGGCACTTTTACTCCCAGCCTGTCTTTGTCCACACTAAGCTGTTGGAGAGAGAAATACTGTGAGAGGAGTAACCAGTGGTCAGATGATTGATGGGAAATGTGTTTTTAATATTCTGCATGACAGCATCCATGACCCTGATGTAATTTGCAGTTGAACTTTGACAATAAAAATAGAAGCTTGGTTTTAACTACCAGGATCATTGGATTTGTTTAGGAAAGAAGCAGTGCAGACGAGAGATTTACACACATGCACACTGACAGGCTTATGCCCACACACAGAACTTGCACACCATGTGTACACACACAAACAACATGCGTGTGCATGCAAGTACATTACACTCTTACATTAAGTCACTAAAACACACATGCCTGTAGAGTGTATGCATAAACGTGCACATGTGTATACAGGCATGTGTGTGTACACATTCACATACCCACATACACACACACACACACTCTCACGGGCACATGCACAGTCACACACACACACACACACACGGTCTCACACACACGCACACACATGCACATACTCTCACACACACGCATGCTCACACCCACACACTCTCTCACACTCACACATACACCCACATAAACACTGTCATGCACATACACACACTCTCACACACATACTCTCTCACACACATGCTCTCTCACTCACACACACACACACACACACACACACACACACACACACACACACACACACACACACACACACACACACACACACACACACACACACACACACACACACACACACACACACACACACACCTTCCTCAGGTCTATGAGTTTTATTTTCAGTATGAAGGTCACTTGCAGGAAACAGTTCGTACCACAAGTTTCCTGACAGTCATCCACCCTTTAATTGTGTTGGCCGAAACTGCTGTTTCTGTGTCCACTGTCAGTTTTAAGTTATTTCTTTTTCTGAACTCCTGTCTCCCAGTGGTTTGAAGTTATTGTTTAGCCATGGATGAAGGCATTGCCATCTTCCCCCGCCTTCCCTCAGAACATATATTTTATCCCTTTGTGATTTCTGCTAGGTGATGTCTGCTATTAATAATGGTGAGGAGTAACAAGACAAAGCACATTTTCAGTTTTCTTAATCCCACTTACCAGAGATTGGGGACTAGGACGATGTGCTGTCCTGACTATTCATTCAAAACAGAGAGGCACAGTCGAGCAGCTGCCTCACAGCGCCAGATACTCTGCTTCAATCCTGACCTCGGGTGTTGCCTTTAGTTTCAGTTTTAGAGACACAGGGTGGAAGCAGGCCCTTCGGCCCACCCAGTCTGCACTGACCAGCAATGGGCCTATCTCTGTGCCATATCTTTAAACTAAAAAAACTAAAACTAAATGATCAAGCAGATTCACAAAATGTGCTTGCACTCACCTCACACTCATCACCCACCATCAAATTACTTGTAGGTCCTCTAAATATGTACAGAGCTCTGTGCATTGCTCCCAAATGTATTTAGAGTGTTGATTTTATTGAGCGCTGCCTTGATCCACTTGTTTTTTCATCCATGTGATGTGACAGATCGAGAGCTGTTTATAGTTTAGTTTAGGAAGGAACTGCAGATGCTGGTTTAAACTGAAGATAGACACGAAATGATGGAGTAACTCAGCAGGACAGGCAGCACCTCTGGAGAGAAGGAATGGGTGACGTTTCGGGTCGAGACCCTTCTTCAGACTGAGGAAGTCTCTCAGTCTGAAGAAGGGTCTCGAACCCGAAACGTCACCCATTCCTTCCCTCCAGAGATGCTGCCTGTCCCGCTGAGTTACTCCCAGCATTTTGTGTCTATCTATAGTTTAGTTTAGCAATACAGAGTGGAAACAGGGCCATCAGCCCACTAAATCTGCCCAACCAGCGATCACCCATATATTAGTTACAGGCACTAGGCACAATTTACAGAAGCCAATTAACATATAAACTCGCTTGTTTTTGGAGTGTTGGAGGAAATCAGAGCACCCGGAGAATACTCATGCGATCACAGGGAGAACATACAAACTCCACATAGACAGCACCCGTAGTCAGGATCGAACCTGGGTCTCTGGTGCTGTAAGGCAGCAACTCTACCGCTGCACTACCTTGCTGCCACACTCTCTGTGTGCATATTCTCCCTGTGACCATGTGGGTTTTCTCCGGGTGTTCTGGTTCCCTCCCAAATCCCAAAGGCGTTCAGGTTTGTAGGGTAATTGGCCGAAGTGTGTAGAGAATGAGAAAGTGGGATAACATAGGACTAGTGTACGGGGTGATCGATTGTTGGTTTGGACTCAGTGAGCCGAAGGGCCTATTTCAATGCTGTATCTCTAAAAAGAAAAAAAAATCTAAAATAAGATTCATACATTAAAATAATTAAGGATGGCACAGTGGCACATCAATAGAGCTGCCTCCTCACAGCGCCAGAATCCCGGGTTCGATCCTGACAATGGGTGCTGTCTGTGTGGAGTTTGTACCTTCTCCCTGCGACAGTGTGCTTTTCTCTGGGTGCTTCGGTTTTCTTCCACACTCCAAAGACGTGCAGGTTTGTAAGCTTCTGTAAATTGTCCCTCGTGTTGAGTAATGGTCGGCGTGGACTCAGTGGGTCTAAGGGCCTGTTTTCACGCTGTATCGCTAAAGCTAAACTGAACTAAAGGTGAAAGGATTATCACCACTGCAAGGCTGACCCTCTATCTCTTTACCACCCAACATTAACTCTTTGTTTGCCATTTGTCCCCTTCTTTACCACATTACGCACTGCTCTCGACACAAGGCTTACAAAGACATGGACTACATTGTGAGGGAAAAGCTTTTCCTGGAGCGAATCCTGGACTTTGAGTTTCAGCGATCAGATGACAGAAGTTTCTTCTACAATGGTAAGAGCAGCGGGTTTGGCAATCTTTTGCAGTCTTTGCCACATGGGCTTTTGTCTTTACATCATTCTGTAGTCGGACATATCTTGCACTCGATGGTGTTTATCCGACCCCCCCAATGTACTTTAGTTCTTTGTCTCATTCTTCATCAATATTTGAATTAAGCCAAGCTTTGCATTCTCCTCTATTGGTCCCTCATCATTTCAACCTTCACCTTTACCTTCGTCATCCTTTTAACCTGCACCTGCGAAGGGTGAAGAGGACATTTATTTGGATGTTGCCAGGACTCGAGGGCCTGAGCTGTAGGGAGAGGTTGAGCAGGCTAGGACTGTGTTCCTTGGAGCACAGGGGATGAGGGGTGATCTTATAGAGGTGTATAAATGCACAGGGTCTTTTACCCAGAGAAGGTGAATTGAGAACCAGACGGCATAGGTTTAAGGTAAGGCAGGAAAGACTTAATAGGAACCCGAGGGGCAACTTTTTTACACAAAGGGTGGTAGGTATATGGAACGAGCATCTAGAGGAGGTAGTTGAGGCAGGTACTATCACAACGTTTAAAAAATATTTGGACAGGTACATGGATAGGATAGGTTTGGAGGGATATGGGCCAAATGCAGGCAGGTGGGCCTAGTGTAGATGGGGCATGTTGGTCGGCATGGGCAGGTTGGGCCGAAAGACCTGTTTCCACGCTGTATGACTATGACATTATGTGTGCAGGGCAGCACAGTGTCGCGGCTGGTAGTGTTGCCTTCTCACAGTGCCAGAGACCCAGGACTAATCCCACTCGGATGCTGTCCGTGTGGAGTTTGCTCATTCCTCCTGTGACCGCGTGGGTTTCCTTCTACATCCCAAAGACATGCGGGTTTGTAGGTTAAGTGACCTCTGTAAAATTATCCTAGTGTGTAGGGGGCAGATGAGAAAGTAAAATAACATAGAATAAGTGTGAACGGGTGATTGATGGTCAGGGTGGACTCGGCGGGCCAAAGGACCTGTTTCCATGCTGTATCTCTGAACTACAGCTTTGGGTGGGACTGTGGCACAGCTGGTAGAGTTGTTGCCTCACAGGGCCAGAGACCTAGGTCGATCCCGACCTTGGGTGCAATCCTGAACTTGGGTGCTGTCTGTGTGGAGTTGACCCGTTCTCTCTGTAACTGTGTGGGTTTCCTCCAGGTGCTCTGGTTTCGTCCCACATCTCAAAGACATGCGAGTTTGTGGGTTAATTGACATCTGTAAATTGTCCCTTGTGTGTAAGGATTGGATGAGGAACTGGGATAACATAGAACTAGCATGATCAATGGTTAACGTGGAATCGGTGGGCCAAAGGGCCTGTTTCTATGCTGTATCTCTAAACTAAACTAAATCTCCAAACCAAACTGCATCATCAGACATTCTCAGTTGCAAATAGATGGCAAAACTGAGGTGCAGAATCTGCTCTGGTAATGTTGCCACACTGTGATATTTTTGTTGGCTTTGTGTTCAAGGCAGTATTTGGAATTTGGTTCAAAAAGTTCTCTTGTGCAGTTGTACAAGTTTTATTATGGTCCAAGGCCATTGGATGTTCTCCCTGCAACAGTGACCCAGCCAAACCTGGAATGTAGTTATCTCAAGCATGATGAGTTTTCTCTCCTGGTGTGAAATGTTAACATGAACTTTTTATAAAGTTCATGTTATCAACTCAGCTCTTTATAGAGTTGATTTCACATCCATTTTTCAGGAATGGAATGGAATAGATAGGACTATGTACGAATGTTGGAATTTTGTAAAACCCCTCAATGAGAAAGATGGATGTAAAATTAAGGCTTCTCCAGTTTATATCTGTGCTCCATTATTTCAATTTTCAGAGTAAATTCTGAAACCTCTTTGAACTTGCATCGAGATATTCACCATAATTTTATTCGGGTTTACAATTGAATTTTATTCATTATTAAACGTATTATTTGATATGGCCTTTCATCAGTTCTTACTCGAGTGGGATGGAAGTGGGGAGATCTACAAACTGCATCCTAACCCACGCCAATTCTTATTCAACCTTTCTCTGTGGTCTTGCTGGCTTACATTGAGTTCTGGTTAGGCTGTACCTAGGTTTTTAAATTCACTTCCACTTTTTCATATCCCTCCATCATCTTACCCTCCTCCCCTCCCTTTTTCAGTCATGCCTCCATGTCTCTCTGGCTTCAAAATTGACATCACAATCTATCACTTTTAGGAAAGTCTCAACCACCTGCCCAGAAGTTACAGATGTAACTCAGAGTTAACTTCCACTTGATAGTTTTCCCTGGATGTTTTGCAACTTTTTATATCCATGTGTCATAGAAGCGAACAGCATGGACACGGGCCATTCAGTCCAACTCATCCATGCTGCCCAAGTTGAGTAGCTGAGCTGGTCCCACTAGCCTGCACCTGGCTTGTATCCTAAACCGTACCTTATAGAGTCCAAATGAAATAAATGGAAGTTGTAACTGATGTAAACTGTGGCCTGTGTTTAATATTCTTGAATCATAAATCCTGTCGGCTTTATGAAGTTGATGACATTTTATTTTCTCCTTCCAAAAGCCTTGCGTGTTTTCCATCAGATCGTTTTTTTAATATATTGTTTTGCAGGAAAGATAAGCATTCAGTCAAGGAATGCACATTAGTTGTGAATGCGGATGAAGTAACCTAGCAGAAGGATATACGAGGCATTAGAGAGCCAAAATCTTTTTCCCAGAGTAGGGATATCGAAAACAAGAGGGCGTAGGTTTAAAGTAAGAGGAACGAGTTTTAACGTGAAACTGTGTGGTGTGTTTTTTACACAAATGGTTGATATATGAAACACACTGGCAGAGGAGGTGGTGGAATCCGAAGCAGTTGCGATAATGCTGAGAGCCATATTCTGCACTCTGTATCTTTCCTTACGAACTGCATATTGTACTTGAGTTTGGCTTGATTGTATTTATTGTAAAGAATTGTCTGAATTAATTGGATAACATGCATTCCACTGTACCTCGGCAAATGTGACAATAACAAACCTAAACCTAAACCACTAAATCTGCTCTGAATTTGTATGTGGGTAGACACTTAAATAGAGAAGGCATGGAAGAATATTGTTCACATGTGGGCAAATGGGATTTGTGTAGCTGGGTAAAATGTTTGGCATGGATAAGCAGGGCTGCAGGGCCCATTTCTGTTTTGTACAACTTAATGACTCCCTGCAACAATGCATGAAAGTAGTGGGGAGCTTTCTTGAGTTTACTGACGACCAATTAAGGGGCTTAGACCAAATTGCAGGCAGGATAGGAGAGCTAGCGTGTCTTGCAGACTTATTTGCCACTCTTTATCTCCATGAACCTCTCTTCCTTTAAAACATGTTTAAAATCTCACACTCCGAACAACCTTTTGACCAAAACACAATGTACTAGAGAAACTCAGTAGACCAGGCAGCATCTGTGGAGGGTATGATTCGGAGATATTTCGGGTTGGGTTGAAGAAGTTGTCCGACCTGAAACATTGCCTATCCATTCCTTCCACAGATGCTACCTGACCCACTGAGTTCCTCCAGCACTTAGCGTTTGCTGAAGATTCCAGCGCCTGCTGTCTCAACCTTGTGTCTCAATCTTTTGATCACCTGTTCTTGTAGTTCTTTAAGTAGCTTGGTATGAACTGTTATTCGATAACCTTTCTATGTTTGTTGCACTTTGGGATGCTTTTGGTATATTAGGGGATCGATAGACGTATAAGTCGATTTGTTTTGAGACCGTTCCCTCCGCAACTCCCTGGTTAACTCATCCCTTCCCACCCAAACCACCCCCTCCCCAGGTACCTTCCCCTGCAACCGCAGAAGGTGCAACATCTGTTGCTATACCTCCTCCCTCGACTCTGTCCAGGGACCCCGACAATCCTTTCAGGTGAGGCAGAGGTTCACTTGCACCTCCTCCAACCTCATCTACTGTATCCGTTGTTCAAGATGTGGACTCTTATACATCAGCGAGACCAAACGCAGACTGGGTGATCGTTTCGCGGAACACCTTCCCTCAGCCCGCGTGAACCAACCTGATCTCCCGGTTGCTTGGCACTTTGATTCTCCTTCCCATTCATACACAGACCTTTCTGTCCTCGGTCTCCTCCATTGTCAGAGTGAGGCTAAATGCAATTTGGAGGAACAGCATCTCATATTTCGCTTGGGCAGCTTACAGCCCAGTGGTATGAATATTGATTTCTCTCACTTCAGGTAGCCCCGGCATTCCCTCTCTCTCTCTATCCCTCCCCCATCCAAGTCACACTAGCTTCTCATTTTCACCCTAAAAGCAGCTTACAATGGCCTGTTTCCTTTATCATCGTTACTTTTTTGCATATCTTTCATTCATTGTTCTTTATCTCTCCACATCACAGACTCTCGTTCCCATTATCCCTAACCAATCTGAAGAAGGGTCTCGACCTGAAACGTCACCCATTCCTTCTCCCCAGAGATGCTGCCCGTCCCGCTGAGTTACTCCAGCTTTTTGAGTCTATCTTCAGTTTAAACCAGCATCTGCAGTTCTTTCTTACATATAATTTGATTTAGTATAGTTCACTTTAGAGATGCAGCTTGGAAACAAGCCCTTCAGCCCACTGAGTCCATGCCAACCATGCACTAGTTCTATCCTACACTCTAGGGTCAATTTACCGAAGCCAATAGCCTACAAACCTGCACACCTTTGGAATGTGTGAGGAAACCAGAGCACACAGAGAATGCCCATGTGGTCAGGGAGAACATACCAACTCCGTACAGACAGCACCCATAGTCAGGATCGTAACCAGGTCTCTGGTGCTGCAAGGCAGCAATTCTATATTATTTGAGGGCATATATTTGCCTGATAGTTAGCCCTTTCTGTCAGAAACATTGACCAACTCTATTTGTCTCTGGAACCTATGCCAGAGGATGCAATGCGTTTATGTGTGAGTTAGTTAAGCTGTCTGTGCACTCTGCCCTGTTCGGTGCTGGAGGCTGTGTGTGACCCAGTTTTACAGTCATGTCAGCCTTTGTTTATTCAGCCTTTCATATTCTGCTTTCTCAGCTGCTAATGCTCCAGGGAAGAGGCTTGATGCGAAAGGTTGGTGATTCAACCATTTCGTACCGTTTTTGTTTTCAGATGAGCGGATGCTCTTTAGCAATGTTCTTTACTACGGCCATGAGTTGGTGCTGCTGCTGTTTGATGCTCTGCTCTTCTCCGTGGTGGACCTGGGAACACAGGACTTTGTTCTGGCAGCCATCATCACCTACCTTTTACAAAAGGTAAAGTGGTTACCGAACGAATAACAACCCGAGTTTAGTTTCATTTAGTTTAGAGATACAGAGCAAAAACAGGCCCTTCGGCCCACTGCGTTCACCCCGACCGGTGATCCCCATACACTAGTTCTATCCTACACACTAGGGATAATTTTACTGAAGCCAATTAACATACAAACCTGTACGTCTTTGTAGTGTGGGAGGAAACCGGAGAACCCGAGGAACCTATGCTGTCTCGGGGAGAACGTGCAAACTCCATGCAGACAGTAGATTTAGATTTAGATTTAGAGATACAGCGCGGAAACAGGCCCTTCGGCCCACCGAGTCCGCGCCGCCCAGCGATCCCCGCACATTAACACTATCCTACACACACTAGGGACAATTTTTATATTTACCCAGTCAATTAACCTACATACCTGTACGTCTTTGGAGTGTGGGAGGAAACCGTAGATCTCGGAGAAAACCCACGCAGGTCACGGGGAGAACGTACAAATTCCGTACAGACGGCGCCCGTAGTCAGGATCGAACCTGAGTCTCCGGCGCTGCATTCGCGGTAAGGCAGCAACTCTACCGCTGCGCCACCGTGTCGCCCATAATCAGGATCAAACCCGGGACTCTGGCGCTGTAAGGCAGCAGCTCTACCTCTGCATACATGGAAAAAAAACATATGATATGCCCCATTGTGTCTATCCCAATCAGATCATACGATCCACTGAGCCTTCACCAATCATTCAGGCCATCCGGCTTCTGATAACTATGAATGAAAGCTGGACACAAACTGGCAGTTACAACAGTGACTACATTTCAAAAGTACATCCATGGCTGTAAGGTGCTTTGAGACATGAACGCTGCCAGAGAAATCCAATTTTTTTGCAAATAGTATTTGTTTGATTGGGACAGGGCAGCACAGTGGCACAGTGGAGTTTCTGCCTTGCAGCGCCAGAGACCCGGGTTTCGATCCTGACTACGGGTGCTGCCTGTACGGAGTCTCCACGTTCTCCCTCTGATTGCGTGGGTCTCTCTGGGTCTCCGGTTTCCTCCCACACTCCAAAGACGTACAGGTTTGTGGGTTAATTGGCTTCTGTAAATTGTCCTTAGTGTGGAGGATAATGTTATTGTATGGGGTGCTCGCAGGTCGGTCTAGAGTGGGTGGGCCGAAGGGTCTGTTTCTGTACTAAACTAAACTAAATTGATATTAATTATCCTATTTAACCCAATATGATTTTTTTTTTCTTGTAAAATTAGATTCTGGAAACGGTAAGGGAGGCAATTTCAAGGAGAAATTTGGCCGCGAAGACACTAGTTGATGAAAGATTTCTCATCTAGAAGGTCTCCTCTGTCGAGGATTGCTGTACGGATGGGTCCTTTTCAGTTCTTACAGCGCCCACACAAGTGTGACCTTTATACATGGATGTGTTGGGTCCAATATTCATTACCAGAGGGCAGTTGATGGTGAAGCCGCAGTAGAAAACCTGGCACTTCACAGATGGAAACAGCACAGACACAGTTAAGATGGTG